>NC_053496.1:154870403-155002235 GCF_905171775.1 Rana temporaria | reverse complement strand
AGATAGCATGGAAGAAAGACTGGGGGAAAAAGAGATTCAAGACTCCACCAAAACAAAAAAGCCTACAGCACCTGGTATTCCCAGGCGGTCTCCCATCCAGGTACTAACCAGGCCCGACCCTGCTTAGCCTCCGAGATCAGACGAGATCGGGCGCTTTCAGGGTGATGTGGCCGTAGGCGATAACCATGGCTGTCCTTAACTCTCTTGAAGATAGCATGGAAGAAAGACTCGGGGAAAAAAAAGATTCAAGACTCCACCAAAACAAAAAAGCCTACAGCACCTGGTATTCCCAGGCGGTCTCCCATCCAGGTACTAACCAGGCCCGACCCTGCTTAGCCTCCGAGATCAGACGAGATCGGGCGCTTTCAGGGTGATGTGGCCGTAGGCGATAACCATGGCTGTCCTTAACTCTCTTGAAGATAGCATGGAAGAAAGACTGGGGAAAAAAAGAGATTCAAGGACTCCACCACGACAACTAAAAAAAGCCTACAGCACCTGGTATTCCCAGGCGGTCTCCCATCCAGGTACTAACCAGGCCCGACCCTGCTTAGCCTCCGAGATCAGACGAGATCGGGCGCTTTCAAGGTGATGTGGCCGTAGGCGATAACCATGGCTGTCCTTAACTCTCTTGAAGATAGCATGGAAGAAAGACTCGGGGAAAAAAAGAGATTCAAGGACTCCACCAAAACAAAAAAGCCTACAGCACCTGGTATTCCCAGGCGGTCTCCCATCCAGGTACTAACCAGGCCCGACCCTGCTTAGCCTCCGAGATCAGACGAGATCGGGCGCTTTCAGGGTGATGTGGCCGTAGGCGATAACCATGGCTGTCCTTAACTCTCTTGAAGATAGCATGGAAGAAAGACTCGGGGAAAAAAAGAGATTCAAGACTCCACCAAAACAAAAAAAAGCCTACAGCACCTGGTATTCCCAGGCGGTCTCCCATCCAGGTACTAACCAGGCCCGACCCTGCTTAGCCTCCGAGATCAGACGAGATCGGGCGCTTTCAGGTGATGTGGCCGTAGGCGATAACCATGGCTGTCCTTAACTCTCTTGAAGATAGCATGGAAGAAAGACTGGGGGAAAAAAGAGATTCAAGACTCCACCACACAACTAAAAAAGCCTACAGCACCTGGTATTCCCAGGCGGTCTCCCATCCAGGTACTAACCAGGCCCGACCCTGCTTAGCCTCCGAGATCAGACGAGATCGGGCGCTTTCAAGGTGATGTGGCCGTAGGCGATAACCATGGCTGTCCTTAACTCTCTTGAAGATAGCATGGAAGAAAGACTGGGGGAAAAAAGAGATTCAAGACTCCACCAAAACAAAAAAGCCTACAGCACCTGGTATTCCCAGGCGGTCTCCCATCCAGGTACTAACCAGGCCCGACCCTGCTTAGCCTCCGAGATCAGACGAGATCGGGCGCTTTCAAGGTGATGTGGCCGTAGGCGATAACCATGGCTGTCCTTAACTCTCTTGAAGATAGCATGGAAGAAAGACTGGGGGAAAAAAGAGATTCAAGACTCCACCAAAACAAAAAAGCCTACAGCACCTGGTATTCCCAGGCGGTCTCCCATCCAGGTACTAACCAGGCCCGACCCTGCTTAGCCTCCGAGATCAGACGAGATCGGGCGCTTTCAAGGTGATGTGGCCGTAGGCGATAACCATGGCTGTCCTTAACTCTCTTGAAGATAGCATGGAAGAAAGACTGGGGGAAAAAAGAGATTCAAGACTCCACCAAAACAAAAAAAGCCTACAGCACCTGGTATTCCCAGGCGGTCTCCCATCCAGGTACTAACCAGGCCCGACCCTGCTTAGCCTCCGAGATCAGACGAGATCGGGCGCTTTCAGGTGATGTGGCCGTAGGCGATAACCATGGCTGTCCTTAACTCTCTTGAAGATAGCATGGAAGAAAGACTGGGGGAAAAAAAGAGATTCAAGACTCCACCAAAACAAAAAAGCCTACAGCACCTGGTATTCCCAGGCGGTCTCCCATCCAGGTACTAACCAGGCCCGACCCTGCTTAGCCTCCGAGATCAGACGAGATCGGGCGCTTTCAGGTGATGTGGCCGTAGGCGATAACCATGGCTGTCCTTAACTCTCTTGAAGATAGCATGGAAGAAAGACTGGGGGAAAAAAGAGATTCAAGACTCCACCAAAACAAAAAAGCCTACAGCACCTGGTATTCCCAGGCGGTCTCCCATCCAGGTACTAACCAGGCCCGACCCTGCTTAGCCTCCGAGATCAGACGAGATCGGGCGCTTTCAAGGTGATGTGGCCGTAGGCGATAACCATGGCTGTCCTTAACTCTCTTGAAGATAGCATGGAAGAAAGACTGGGGGAAAAAAGAGATTCAAGACTCCACCAAAACAAAAAAGCCTACAGCACCTGGTATTCCCAGGCGGTCTCCCATCCAGGTACTAACCAGGCCCGACCCTGCTTAGCCTCCGAGATCAGACGAGATCGGGCGCTTTCAAGGTGATGTGGCCGTAGGCGATAACCATGGCTGTCCTTAACTCTCTTGAAGATAGCATGGAAGAAAGACTGGGGGAAAAAAGAGATTCAAGACTCCACCAAAACAAAAAAGCCTACAGCACCTGGTATTCCCAGGCGGTCTCCCATCCAGGTACTAACCAGGCCCGACCCTGCTTAGCCTCCGAGATCAGACGAGATCGGGCGCTTTCAAGGTGATGTGGCCGTAGGCGATAACCATGGCTGTCCTTAACTCTCTTGAAGATAGCATGGAAGAAAGACTGGGGGAAAAAAGAGATTCAAGACTCCACCAAAACAAAAAAGCCTACAGCACCTGGTATTCCCAGGCGGTCTCCCATCCAGGTACTAACCAGGCCCGACCCTGCTTAGCCTCCGAGATCAGACGAGATCGGGCGCTTTCAAGGTGATGTGGCCGTAGGCGATAACCATGGCTGTCCTTAACTCTCTTGAAGATAGCATGGAAGAAAGACTGGGGGAAAAAAGAGATTCAAGACTCCACCAAAACAAAAAAGCCTACAGCACCTGGTATTCCCAGGCGGTCTCCCATCCAGGTACTAACCAGGCCCGACCCTGCTTAGCCTCCGAGATCAGACGAGATCGGGCGCTTTCAAGGTGATGTGGCCGTAGGCGATAACCATGGCTGTCCTTAACTCTCTTGAAGATAGCATGGAAGAAAGACTGGGGGAAAAAAAGAGATTCAAGACTCCACCAAAACAAAAAAAGCCTACAGCACCTGGTATTCCCAGGCGGTCTCCCATCCAGGTACTAACCAGGCCCGACCCTGCTTAGCCTCCGAGATCAGACGAGATCGGGCGCTTTCAAGGTGATGTGGCCGTAGGCGATAACCATGGCTGTCCTTAACTCTCTTGAAGATAGCATGGAAGAAAGACTGGGGGAAAAAAGAGATTCAAGGACTACACCACAAAAAAAAAGCCTACAGCACCTGGTATTCCCAGGCGGTCTCCCATCCAGGTACTAACCAGGCCCGACCCTGCTTAGCCTCCGAGATCAGACGAGATCGGGCGCTTTCAAGGTGATGTGGCCGTAGGCGATAACCATGGCTGTCCTTAACTCTCTTGAAGATAGCATGGAAGAAAGACTGGGGGAAAAAAGAGATTCAAGACTCCACCAAAACAAAAAAGCCTACAGCACCTGGTATTCCCAGGCGGTCTCCCATCCAGGTACTAACCAGGCCCGACCCTGCTTAGCCTCCGAGATCAGACGAGATCGGGCGCTTTCAAGGTGATGTGGCCGTAGGCGATAACCATGGCTGTCCTTAACTCTCTTGAAGATAGCATGGAAGAAAGACTGGGGGAAAAAAGAGATTCAAGACTCCACCAAAACAAAAAAGCCTACAGCACCTGGTATTCCCAGGCGGTCTCCCATCCAGGTACTAACCAGGCCCGACCCTGCTTAGCCTCCGAGATCAGACGAGATCGGGCGCTTTCAAGGTGATGTGGCCGTAGGCGATAACCATGGCTGTCCTTAACTCTCTTGAAGATAGCATGGAAGAAAGACTGGGGGAAAAAAGAGATTCAAGACTCCACCAAAACAAAAAAGCCTACAGCACCTGGTATTCCCAGGCGGTCTCCCATCCAGGTACTAACCAGGCCCGACCCTGCTTAGCCTCCGAGATCAGACGAGATCGGGCGCTTTCAAGGTGATGTGGCCGTAGGCGATAACCATGGCTGTCCTTAACTCTCTTGAAGATAGCATGGAAGAAAGACTGGGGGAAAAAAGAGATTCAAGACTCCACCAAAACAAAAAAGCCTACAGCACCTGGTATTCCCAGGCGGTCTCCCATCCAGGTACTAACCAGGCCCGACCCTGCTTAGCCTCCGAGATCAGACGAGATCGGGCGCTTTCAAGGTGATGTGGCCGTAGGCGATAACCATGGCTGTCCTTAACTCTCTTGAAGATAGCATGGAAGAAAGACTGGGGGAAAAAAGAGATTCAAGACTCCACCAAAACAAAAAAGCCTACAGCACCTGGTATTCCCAGGCGGTCTCCCATCCAGGTACTAACCAGGCCCGACCCTGCTTAGCCTCCGAGATCAGACGAGATCGGGCGCTTTCAAGGTGATGTGGCCGTAGGCGATAACCATGGCTGTCCTTAACTCTCTTGAAGATAGCATGGAAGAAAGACTGGGGAAAAAAGAGATTCAAGACTCCACCAAAACAAAAAAGCCTACAGCACCTGGTATTCCCAGGCGGTCTCCCATCCAGGTACTAACCAGGCCCGACCCTGCTTAGCCTCCGAGATCAGACGAGATCGGGCGCTTTCAAGGTGATGTGGCCGTAGGCGATAACCATGGCTGTCCTTAACTCTCTTGAAGATAGCATGGAAGAAAGACTGGGGGAAAAAAGAGATTCAAGACTCCACCAAAACAAAAAAGCCTACAGCACCTGGTATTCCCAGGCGGTCTCCCATCCAGGTACTAACCAGGCCCGACCCTGCTTAGCCTCCGAGATCAGACGAGATCGGGCGCTTTCAAGGTGATGTGGCCGTAGGCGATAACCATGGCTGTCCTTAACTCTCTTGAAGATAGCATGGAAGAAAGACTGGGGGAAAAAAGAGATTCAAGACTCCACCAAAACAAAAAAGCCTACAGCACCTGGTATTCCCAGGCGGTCTCCCATCCAGGTACTAACCAGGCCCGACCCTGCTTAGCCTCCGAGATCAGACGAGATCGGGCGCTTTCAAGGTGATGTGGCCGTAGGCGATAACCATGGCTGTCCTTAACTCTCTTGAAGATAGCATGGAAGAAAGACTGGGGGAAAAAAGAGATTCAAGACTCCACCAAAACAAAAAAGCCTACAGCACCTGGTATTCCCAGGCGGTCTCCCATCCAGGTACTAACCAGGCCCGACCCTGCTTAGCCTCCGAGATCAGACGAGATCGGGCGCTTTCAAGGTGATGTGGCCGTAGGCGATAACCATGGCTGTCCTTAACTCTCTTGAAGATAGCATGGAAGAAAGACTGGGGGAAAAAAGAGATTCAAGACTCCACCAAAACAAAAAAGCCTACAGCACCTGGTATTCCCAGGCGGTCTCCCATCCAGGTACTAACCAGGCCCGACCCTGCTTAGCCTCCGAGATCAGACGAGATCGGGCGCTTTCAAGGTGATGTGGCCGTAGGCGATAACCATGGCTGTCCTTAACTCTCTTGAAGATAGCATGGAAGAAAGACTGGGGGAAAAAAGAGATTCAAGACTCCACCAAAACAAAAAAGCCTACAGCACCTGGTATTCCCAGGCGGTCTCCCATCCAGGTACTAACCAGGCCCGACCCTGCTTAGCCTCCGAGATCAGACGAGATCGGGCGCTTTCAAGGTGATGTGGCCGTAGGCGATAACCATGGCTGTCCTTAACTCTCTTGAAGATAGCATGGAAGAAAGACTGGGGGAAAAAAGAGATTCAAGACTCCACCAAAACAAAAAAGCCTACAGCACCTGGTATTCCCAGGCGGTCTCCCATCCAGGTACTAACCAGGCCCGACCCTGCTTAGCCTCCGAGATCAGACGAGATCGGGCGCTTTCAAGGTGATGTGGCCGTAGGCGATAACCATGGCTGTCCTTAACTCTCTTGAAGATAGCATGGAAGAAAGACTGGGGGAAAAAAGAGATTCAAGACTCCACCAAAACAAAAAAAAGCCTACAGCACCTGGTATTCCCAGGCGGTCTCCCATCCAGGTACTAACCAGGCCCGACCCTGCTTAGCCTCCGAGATCAGACGAGATCGGGCGCTTTCAAGGTGATGTGGCCGTAGGCGATAACCATGGCTGTCCTTAACTCTCTTGAAGATAGCATGGAAGAAAGACTGGGGGAAAAAAGAGATTCAAGACTCCACCAAAACAAAAAAGCCTACAGCACCTGGTATTCCCAGGCGGTCTCCCATCCAGGTACTAACCAGGCCCGACCCTGCTTAGCCTCCGAGATCAGACGAGATCGGGCGCTTTCAAGGTGATGTGGCCGTAGGCGATAACCATGGCTGTCCTTAACTCTCTTGAAGATAGCATGGAAGAAAGACTGGGGGAAAAAAGAGATTCAAGACTCCACCAAAACAAAAAAGCCTACAGCACCTGGTATTCCCAGGCGGTCTCCCATCCAGGTACTAACCAGGCCCGACCCTGCTTAGCCTCCGAGATCAGACGAGATCGGGCGCTTTCAAGGTGATGTGGCCGTAGGCGATAACCATGGCTGTCCTTAACTCTCTTGAAGATAGCATGGAAGAAAGACTGGGGGAAAAAAGAGATTCAAGACTCCACCAAAACAAAAAAGCCTACAGCACCTGGTATTCCCAGGCGGTCTCCCATCCAGGTACTAACCAGGCCCGACCCTGCTTAGCCTCCGAGATCAGACGAGATCGGGCGCTTTCAAGGTGATGTGGCCGTAGGCGATAACCATGGCTGTCCTTAACTCTCTTGAAGATAGCATGGAAGAAAGACTGGGGGAAAAAAGAGATTCAAGACTCCACCAAAACAAAAAAGCCTACAGCACCTGGTATTCCCAGGCGGTCTCCCATCCAGGTACTAACCAGGCCCGACCCTGCTTAGCCTCCGAGATCAGACGAGATCGGGCGCTTTCAAGGTGATGTGGCCGTAGGCGATAACCATGGCTGTCCTTAACTCTCTTGAAGATAGCATGGAAGAAAGACTGGGGGAAAAAAGAGATTCAAGACTCCACCAAAACAAAAAAGCCTACAGCACCTGGTATTCCCAGGCGGTCTCCCATCCAGGTACTAACCAGGCCCGACCCTGCTTAGCCTCCGAGATCAGACGAGATCGGGCGCTTTCAAGGTGATGTGGCCGTAGGCGATAACCATGGCTGTCCTTAACTCTCTTGAAGATAGCATGGAAGAAAGACTGGGGGAAAAAAGAGATTCAAGACTCCACCAAAACAAAAAAGCCTACAGCACCTGGTATTCCCAGGCGGTCTCCCATCCAGGTACTAACCAGGCCCGACCCTGCTTAGCCTCCGAGATCAGACGAGATCGGGCGCTTTCAAGGTGATGTGGCCGTAGGCGATAACCATGGCTGTCCTTAACTCTCTTGAAGATAGCATGGAAGAAAGACTGGGGGAAAAAAGAGATTCAAGACTCCACCAAAACAAAAAAGCCTACAGCACCTGGTATTCCCAGGCGGTCTCCCATCCAGGTACTAACCAGGCCCGACCCTGCTTAGCCTCCGAGATCAGACGAGATCGGGCGCTTTCAAGGTGATGTGGCCGTAGGCGATAACCATGGCTGTCCTTAACTCTCTTGAAGATAGCATGGAAGAAAGACTGGGGGAAAAAAGAGATTCAAGACTCCACCAAAACAAAAAAGCCTACAGCACCTGGTATTCCCAGGCGGTCTCCCATCCAGGTACTAACCAGGCCCGACCCTGCTTAGCCTCCGAGATCAGACGAGATCGGGCGCTTTCAAGGTGATGTGGCCGTAGGCGATAACCATGGCTGTCCTTAACTCTCTTGAAGATAGCATGGAAGAAAGACTGGGGGAAAAAAGAGATTCAAGACTCCACCAAAACAAAAAAGCCTACAGCACCTGGTATTCCCAGGCGGTCTCCCATCCAGGTACTAACCAGGCCCGACCCTGCTTAGCCTCCGAGATCAGACGAGATCGGGCGCTTTCAAGGTGATGTGGCCGTAGGCGATAACCATGGCTGTCCTTAACTCTCTTGAAGATAGCATGGAAGAAAGACTGGGGGAAAAAAGAGATTCAAGACTCCACCAAAACAAAAAAGCCTACAGCACCTGGTATTCCCAGGCGGTCTCCCATCCAGGTACTAACCAGGCCCGACCCTGCTTAGCCTCCGAGATCAGACGAGATCGGGCGCTTTCAAGGTGATGTGGCCGTAGGCGATAACCATGGCTGTCCTTAACTCTCTTGAAGATAGCATGGAAGAAAGACTGGGGGAAAAAAGAGATTCAAGACTCCACCAAAACAAAAAAGCCTACAGCACCTGGTATTCCCAGGCGGTCTCCCATCCAGGTACTAACCAGGCCCGACCCTGCTTAGCCTCCGAGATCAGACGAGATCGGGCGCTTTCAAGGTGATGTGGCCGTAGGCGATAACCATGGCTGTCCTTAACTCTCTTGAAGATAGCATGGAAGAAAGACTGGGGGAAAAAAGAGATTCAAGACTCCACCAAAACAAAAAAGCCTACAGCACCTGGTATTCCCAGGCGGTCTCCCATCCAGGTACTAACCAGGCCCGACCCTGCTTAGCCTCCGAGATCAGACGAGATCGGGCGCTTTCAAGGTGATGTGGCCGTAGGCGATAACCATGGCTGTCCTTAACTCTCTTGAAGATAGCATGGAAGAAAGACTGGGGGAAAAAAGAGATTCAAGACTCCACCAAAACAAAAAAGCCTACAGCACCTGGTATTCCCAGGCGGTCTCCCATCCAGGTACTAACCAGGCCCGACCCTGCTTAGCCTCCGAGATCAGACGAGATCGGGCGCTTTCAAGGTGATGTGGCCGTAGGCGATAACCATGGCTGTCCTTAACTCTCTTGAAGATAGCATGGAAGAAAGACTGGGGGAAAAAAGAGATTCAAGACTCCACCAAAACAAAAAAGCCTACAGCACCTGGTATTCCCAGGCGGTCTCCCATCCAGGTACTAACCAGGCCCGACCCTGCTTAGCCTCCGAGATCAGACGAGATCGGGCGCTTTCAAGGTGATGTGGCCGTAGGCGATAACCATGGCTGTCCTTAACTCTCTTGAAGATAGCATGGAAGAAAGACTGGGGGAAAAAAGAGATTCAAGACTCCACCAAAACAAAAAAGCCTACAGCACCTGGTATTCCCAGGCGGTCTCCCATCCAGGTACTAACCAGGCCCGACCCTGCTTAGCCTCCGAGATCAGACGAGATCGGGCGCTTTCAAGGTGATGTGGCCGTAGGCGATAACCATGGCTGTCCTTAACTCTCTTGAAGATAGCATGGAAGAAAGACTGGGGGAAAAAAGAGATTCAAGACTCCACCAAAACAAAAAAGCCTACAGCACCTGGTATTCCCAGGCGGTCTCCCATCCAGGTACTAACCAGGCCCGACCCTGCTTAGCCTCCGAGATCAGACGAGATCGGGCGCTTTCAAGGTGATGTGGCCGTAGGCGATAACCATGGCTGTCCTTAACTCTCTTGAAGATAGCATGGAAGAAAGACTGGGGGAAAAAAGAGATTCAAGACTCCACCAAAACAAAAAAGCCTACAGCACCTGGTATTCCCAGGCGGTCTCCCATCCAGGTACTAACCAGGCCCGACCCTGCTTAGCCTCCGAGATCAGACGAGATCGGGCGCTTTCAAGGTGATGTGGCCGTAGGCGATAACCATGGCTGTCCTTAACTCTCTTGAAGATAGCATGGAAGAAAGACTGGGGGAAAAAAGAGATTCAAGACTCCACCAAAACAAAAAAGCCTACAGCACCTGGTATTCCCAGGCGGTCTCCCATCCAGGTACTAACCAGGCCCGACCCTGCTTAGCCTCCGAGATCAGACGAGATCGGGCGCTTTCAAGGTGATGTGGCCGTAGGCGATAACCATGGCTGTCCTTAACTCTCTTGAAGATAGCATGGAAGAAAGACTGGGGGAAAAAAGAGATTCAAGACTCCACCAAAACAAAAAAGCCTACAGCACCTGGTATTCCCAGGCGGTCTCCCATCCAGGTACTAACCAGGCCCGACCCTGCTTAGCCTCCGAGATCAGACGAGATCGGGCGCTTTCAAGGTGATGTGGCCGTAGGCGATAACCATGGCTGTCCTTAACTCTCTTGAAGATAGCATGGAAGAAAGACTGGGGGAAAAAAGAGATTCAAGACTCCACCAAAACAAAAAAGCCTACAGCACCTGGTATTCCCAGGCGGTCTCCCATCCAGGTACTAACCAGGCCCGACCCTGCTTAGCCTCCGAGATCAGACGAGATCGGGCGCTTTCAAGGTGATGTGGCCGTAGGCGATAACCATGGCTGTCCTTAACTCTCTTGAAGATAGCATGGAAGAAAGACTGGGGGAAAAAAGAGATTCAAGACTCCACCAAAACAAAAAAGCCTACAGCACCTGGTATTCCCAGGCGGTCTCCCATCCAGGTACTAACCAGGCCCGACCCTGCTTAGCCTCCGAGATCAGACGAGATCGGGCGCTTTCAAGGTGATGTGGCCGTAGGCGATAACCATGGCTGTCCTTAACTCTCTTGAAGATAGCATGGAAGAAAGACTGGGGGAAAAAAGAGATTCAAGACTCCACCAAAACAAAAAAGCCTACAGCACCTGGTATTCCCAGGCGGTCTCCCATCCAGGTACTAACCAGGCCCGACCCTGCTTCGCCTCCGAGATCAGACGAGATCGGGCGCTTTCAAGGTGATGTGGCCGTAGGCGATAACCATGGCTGTCCTTAACTCTCTTGAAGATAGCATGGAAGAAAGACTGGGGGAAAAAAGAGATTCAAGACTCCACCAAAACAAAAAAGCCTACAGCACCTGGTATTCCCAGGCGGTCTCCCATCCAGGTACTAACCAGGCCCGACCCTGCTTAGCCTCCGAGATCAGACGAGATCGGGCGCTTTCAAGGTGATGTGGCCGTAGGCGATAACCATGGCTGTCCTTAACTCTCTTGAAGATAGCATGGAAGAAAGACTGGGGGAAAAAAGAGATTCAAGACTCCACCAAAACAAAAAAGCCTACAGCACCTGGTATTCCCAGGCGGTCTCCCATCCAGGTACTAACCAGGCCCGACCCTGCTTAGCCTCCGAGATCAGACGAGATCGGGCGCTTTCAAGGTGATGTGGCCGTAGGCGATAACCATGGCTGTCCTTAACTCTCTTGAAGATAGCATGGAAGAAAGACTGGGGGAAAAAAGAGATTCAAGACTCCACCAAAACAAAAAAGCCTACAGCACCTGGTATTCCCAGGCGGTCTCCCATCCAGGTACTAACCAGGCCCGACCCTGCTTAGCCTCCGAGATCAGACGAGATCGGGCGCTTTCAAGGTGATGTGGCCGTAGGCGATAACCATGGCTGTCCTTAACTCTCTTGAAGATAGCATGGAAGAAAGACTGGGGGAAAAAAGAGATTCAAGACTCCACCAAAACAAAAAAGCCTACAGCACCTGGTATTCCCAGGCGGTCTCCCATCCAGGTACTAACCAGGCCCGACCCTGCTTAGCCTCCGAGATCAGACGAGATCGGGCGCTTTCAAGGTGATGTGGCCGTAGGCGATAACCATGGCTGTCCTTAACTCTCTTGAAGATAGCATGGAAGAAAGACTGGGGGAAAAAAGAGATTCAAGACTCCACCAAAACAAAAAAACCTACAGCACCTGGTATTCCCAGGCGGTCTCCCATCCAGGTACTAACCAGGCCCGACCCTGCTTAGCCTCCGAGATCAGACGAGATCGGGCGCTTTCAAGGTGATGTGGCCGTAGGCGATAACCATGGCTGTCCTTAACTCTCTTGAAGATAGCATGGAAGAAAGACTGGGGGAAAAAAGAGATTCAAGACTCCACCAAAACAAAAAAGCCTACAGCACCTGGTATTCCCAGGCGGTCTCCCATCCAGGTACTAACCAGGCCCGACCCTGCTTAGCCTCCGAGATCAGACGAGATCGGGCGCTTTCAAGGTGATGTGGCCGTAGGCGATAACCATGGCTGTCCTTAACTCTCTTGAAGATAGCATGGAAGAAAGACTGGGGGAAAAAAGAGATTCAAGCCTCCACCAAAACAAAAAAGCCTACAGCACCTGGTATTCCCAGGCGGTCTCCCATCCAGGTACTAACCAGGCCCGACCCTGCTTAGCCTCCGAGATCAGACGAGATCGGGCGCTTTCAAGGTGATGTGGCCGTAGGCGATAACCATGGCTGTCCTTAACTCTCTTGAAGATAGCATGGAAGAAAGACTGGGGGAAAAAAGAGATTCAAGACTCCACCAAAACAAAAAAGCCTACAGCACCTGGTATTCCCAGGCGGTCTCCCATCCAGGTACTAACCAGGCCCGACCCTGCTTAGCCTCCGAGATCAGACGAGATCGGGCGCTTTCAAGGTGATGTGGCCGTAGGCGATAACCATGGCTGTCCTTAACTCTCTTGAAGATAGCATGGAAGAAAGACTGGGGGAAAAAAGAGATTCAAGACTCCACCAAAACAAAAAAGCCTACAGCACCTGGTATTCCCAGGCGGTCTCCCATCCAGGTACTAACCAGGCCCGACCCTGCTTAGCCTCCGAGATCAGACGAGATCGGGCGCTTTCAAGGTGATGTGGCCGTAGGCGATAACCATGGCTGTCCTTAACTCTCTTGAAGATAGCATGGAAGAAAGACTGGGGGAAAAAAGAGATTCAAGACTCCACCAAAACAAAAAAGCCTACAGCACCTGGTATTCCCAGGCGGTCTCCCATCCAGGTACTAACCAGGCCCGACCCTGCTTAGCCTCCGAGATCAGACGAGATCGGGCGCTTTCAAGGTGATGTGGCCGTAGGCGATAACCATGGCTGTCCTTAACTCTCTTGAAGATAGCATGGAAGAAAGACTGGGGGAAAAAAGAGATTCAAGCCTCCACCAAAACAAAAAAGCCTACAGCACCTGGTATTCCCAGGCGGTCTCCCATCCAGGTACTAACCAGGCCCGACCCTGCTTAGCCTCCGAGATCAGACGAGATCGGGCGCTTTCAAGGTGATGTGGCCGTAGGCGATAACCATGGCTGTCCTTAACTCTCTTGAAGATAGCATGGAAGAAAGACTGGGGGAAAAAAGAGATTCAAGACTCCACCAAAACAAAAAAGCCTACAGCACCTGGTATTCCCAGGCGGTCTCCCATCCAGGTACTAACCAGGCCCGACCCTGCTTAGCCTCCGAGATCAGACGAGATCGGGCGCTTTCAAGGTGATGTGGCCGTAGGCGATAACCATGGCTGTCCTTAACTCTCTTGAAGATAGCATGGAAGAAAGACTGGGGGAAAAAAGAGATTCAAGACTCCACCAAAACAAAAAAGCCTACAGCACCTGGTATTCCCAGGCGGTCTCCCATCCAGGTACTAACCAGGCCCGACCCTGCTTAGCCTCCGAGATCAGACGAGATCGGGCGCTTTCAAGGTGATGTGGCCGTAGGCGATAACCATGGCTGTCCTTAACTCTCTTGAAGATAGCATGGAAGAAAGACTGGGGGAAAAAAGAGATTCAAGACTCCACCAAAACAAAAAAGCCTACAGCACCTGGTATTCCCAGGCGGTCTCCCATCCAGGTACTAACCAGGCCCGACCCTGCTTAGCCTCCGAGATCAGACGAGATCGGGCGCTTTCAAGGTGATGTGGCCGTAGGCGATAACCATGGCTGTCCTTAACTCTCTTGAAGATAGCATGGAAGAAAGACTGGGGGAAAAAAGAGATTCAAGACTCCACCAAAACAAAAAAGCCTACAGCACCTGGTATTCCCAGGCGGTCTCCCATCCAGGTACTAACCAGGCCCGACCCTGCTTAGCCTCCGAGATCAGACGAGATCGGGCGCTTTCAAGGTGATGTGGCCGTAGGCGATAACCATGGCTGTCCTTAACTCTCTTGAAGATAGCATGGAAGAAAGACTGGGGGAAAAAAGAGATTCAAGACTCCACCAAAACAAAAAAGCCTACAGCACCTGGTATTCCCAGGCGGTCTCCCATCCAGGTACTAACCAGGCCCGACCCTGCTTAGCCTCCGAGATCAGACGAGATCGGGCGCTTTCAAGGTGATGTGGCCGTAGGCGATAACCATGGCTGTCCTTAACTCTCTTGAAGATAGCATGGAAGAAAGACTGGGGGAAAAAAGAGATTCAAGACTCCACCAAAACAAAAAAGCCTACAGCACCTGGTATTCCCAGGCGGTCTCCCATCCAGGTACTAACCAGGCCCGACCCTGCTTAGCCTCCGAGATCAGACGAGATCGGGCGCTTTCAAGGTGATGTGGCCGTAGGCGATAACCATGGCTGTCCTTAACTCTCTTGAAGATAGCATGGAAGAAAGACTGGGGGAAAAAAGAGATTCAAGACTCCACCAAAACAAAAAAGCCTACAGCACCTGGTATTCCCAGGCGGTCTCCCATCCAGGTACTAACCAGGCCCGACCCTGCTTAGCCTCCGAGATCAGACGAGATCGGGCGCTTTCAAGGTGATGTGGCCGTAGGCGATAACCATGGCTGTCCTTAACTCTCTTGAAGATAGCATGGAAGAAAGACTGGGGGAAAAAAGAGATTCAAGACTCCACCAAAACAAAAAAGCCTACAGCACCTGGTATTCCCAGGCGGTCTCCCATCCAGGTACTAACCAGGCCCGACCCTGCTTAGCCTCCGAGATCAGACGAGATCGGGCGCTTTCAAGGTGATGTGGCCGTAGGCGATAACCATGGCTGTCCTTAACTCTCTTGAAGATAGCATGGAAGAAAGACTGGGGGAAAAAAGAGATTCAAGACTCCACCAAAACAAAAAAGCCTACAGCACCTGGTATTCCCAGGCGGTCTCCCATCCAGGTACTAACCAGGCCCGACCCTGCTTAGCCTCCGAGATCAGACGAGATCGGGCGCTTTCAAGGTGATGTGGCCGTAGGCGATAACCATGGCTGTCCTTAACTCTCTTGAAGATAGCATGGAAGAAAGACTGGGGGAAAAAAGAGATTCAAGACTCCACCAAAACAAAAAAGCCTACAGCACCTGGTATTCCCAGGCGGTCTCCCATCCAGGTACTAACCAGGCCCGACCCTGCTTAGCCTCCGAGATCAGACGAGATCGGGCGCTTTCAAGGTGATGTGGCCGTAGGCGATAACCATGGCTGTCCTTAACTCTCTTGAAGATAGCATGGAAGAAAGACTGGGGGAAAAAAGAGATTCAAGACTCCACCAAAACAAAAAAGCCTACAGCACCTGGTATTCCCAGGCGGTCTCCCATCCAGGTACTAACCAGGCCCGACCCTGCTTAGCCTCCGAGATCAGACGAGATCGGGCGCTTTCAAGGTGATGTGGCCGTAGGCGATAACCATGGCTGTCCTTAACTCTCTTGAAGATAGCATGGAAGAAAGACTGGGGGAAAAAAGAGATTCAAGACTCCACCAAAACAAAAAAGCCTACAGCACCTGGTATTCCCAGGCGGTCTCCCATCCAGGTACTAACCAGGCCCGACCCTGCTTAGCCTCCGAGATCAGACGAGATCGGGCGCTTTCAAGGTGATGTGGCCGTAGGCGATAACCATGGCTGTCCTTAACTCTCTTGAAGATAGCATGGAAGAAAGACTGGGGGAAAAAAGAGATTCAAGACTCCACCAAAACAAAAAAGCCTACAGCACCTGGTATTCCCAGGCGGTCTCCCATCCAGGTACTAACCAGGCCCGACCCTGCTTAGCCTCCGAGATCAGACGAGATCGGGCGCTTTCAAGGTGATGTGGCCGTAGGCGATAACCATGGCTGTCCTTAACTCTCTTGAAGATAGCATGGAAGAAAGACTGGGGGAAAAAAGAGATTCAAGACTCCACCAAAACAAAAAAGCCTACAGCACCTGGTATTCCCAGGCGGTCTCCCATCCAGGTACTAACCAGGCCCGACCCTGCTTAGCCTCCGAGATCAGACGAGATCGGGCGCTTTCAAGGTGATGTGGCCGTAGGCGATAACCATGGCTGTCCTTAACTCTCTTGAAGATAGCATGGAAGAAAGACTGGGGGAAAAAAGAGATTCAAGACTCCACCAAAACAAAAAAGCCTACAGCACCTGGTATTCCCAGGCGGTCTCCCATCCAGGTACTAACCAGGCCCGACCCTGCTTAGCCTCCGAGATCAGACGAGATCGGGCGCTTTCAAGGTGATGTGGCCGTAGGCGATAACCATGGCTGTCCTTAACTCTCTTGAAGATAGCATGGAAGAAAGACTGGGGGAAAAAAGAGATTCAAGACTCCACCAAAACAAAAAAGCCTACAGCACCTGGTATTCCCAGGCGGTCTCCCATCCAGGTACTAACCAGGCCCGACCCTGCTTAGCCTCCGAGATCAGACGAGATCGGGCGCTTTCAAGGTGATGTGGCCGTAGGCGATAACCATGGCTGTCCTTAACTCTCTTGAAGATAGCATGGAAGAAAGAATGGGGGAAAAAAGAGATTCAAGACTCCACCAAAACAAAAAAGCCTACAGCACCTGGTATTCCCAGGCGGTCTCCCATCCAGGTACTAACCAGGCCCGACCCTGCTTAGCCTCCGAGATCAGACGAGATCGGGCGCTTTCAAGGTGATGTGGCCGTAGGCGATAACCATGGCTGTCCTTAACTCTCTTGAAGATAGCATGGAAGAAAGACTGGGGGAAAAAAGAGATTCAAGACTCCACCAAAACAAAAAAGCCTACAGCACCTGGTATTCCCAGGCGGTCTCCCATCCAGGTACTAACCAGGCCCGACCCTGCTTAGCCTCCGAGATCAGACGAGATCGGGCGCTTTCAAGGTGATGTGGCCGTAGGCGATAACCATGGCTGTCCTTAACTCTCTTGAAGATAGCATGGAAGAAAGACTGGGGGAAAAAAGAGATTCAAGACTCCACCAAAACAAAAAAGCCTACAGCACCTGGTATTCCCAGGCGGTCTCCCATCCAGGTACTAACCAGGCCCGACCCTGCTTAGCCTCCGAGATCAGACGAGATCGGGCGCTTTCAAGGTGATGTGGCCGTAGGCGATAACCATGGCTGTCCTTAACTCTCTTGAAGATAGCATGGAAGAAAGACTGGGGGAAAAAAGAGATTCAAGACTCCACCAAAACAAAAAAGCCTACAGCACCTGGTATTCCCAGGCGGTCTCCCATCCAGGTACTAACCAGGCCCGACCCTGCTTAGCCTCCGAGATCAGACGAGATCGTGCGCTTTCAAGGTGATGTGGCCGTAGGCGATAACCATGGCTGTCCTTAACTCTCTTGAAGATAGCATGGAAGAAAGACTGGGGGAAAAAAGAGATTCAAGACTCCACCAAAACAAAAAAGCCTACAGCACCTGGTATTCCCAGGCGGTCTCCCATCCAGGTACTAACCAGGCCCGACCCTGCTTAGCCTCCGAGATCAGACGAGATCGGGCGCTTTCAAGGTGATGTGGCCGTAGGCGATAACCATGGCTGTCCTTAACTCTCTTGAAGATAGCATGGAAGAAAGACTGGGGGAAAAAAGAGATTCAAGACTCCACCAAAACAAAAAAGCCTACAGCACCTGGTATTCCCAGGCGGTCTCCCATCCAGGTACTAACCAGGCCCGACCCTGCTTAGCCTCCGAGATCAGACGAGATCGGGCGCTTTCAAGGTGATGTGGCCGTAGGCGATAACCATGGCTGTCCTTAACTCTCTTGAAGATAGCATGGAAGAAAGACTGGGGGAAAAAAGAGATTCAAGACTCCACCAAAACAAAAAAGCCTACAGCACCTGGTATTCCCAGGCGGTCTCCCATCCAGGTACTAACCAGGCCCGACCCTGCTTAGCCTCCGAGATCAGACGAGATCGGGCGCTTTCAAGGTGATGTGGCCGTAGGCGATAACCATGGCTGTCCTTAACTCTCTTGAAGATAGCATGGAAGAAAGACTGGGGGAAAAAAGAGATTCAAGACTCCACCAAAACAAAAGAGCCTACAGCACCTGGTATTCCCAGGCGGTCTCCCATCCAGGTACTAACCAGGCCCGACCCTGCTTAGCCTCCGAGATCAGACGAGATCGGGCGCTTTCAAGGTGATGTGGCCGTAGGCGATAACCATGGCTGTCATTAACTCTCTTGAAGATAGCATGGAAGAAAGACTGGGGGAAAAAAGAGATTCAAGACTCCACCAAAACAAAAAAGCCTACAGCACCTGGTATTCCCAGGCGGTCTCCCATCCAGGTACTAACCAGGCCCGACCCTGCTTAGCCTCCGAGATCAGACGAGATCGGGCGCTTTCAAGGTGATGTGGCCGTAGGCGTTAACCATGGCTGTCCTTAACTCTCTTGAAGATAGCATGGAAGAAAGACTGGGGGAAAAAAGAGATTCAAGACTCCACCAAAACAAAAAAGCCTACAGCACCTGGTATTCCCAGGCGGTCTCCCATCCAGGTACTAACCAGGCCCGACCCTGCTTAGCCTCCGAGATCAGACGAGATCGGGCGCTTTCAAGGTGATGGTGATGTGGCCGTAGGCGATAACCATGGCTGTCCTTAACTCTCTTGAAGATAGCATGGAAGAAAGACTGGGGGAAAAAAGAGATTCAAGACTCCACCAAAACAAAAAAGCCTACAGCACCTGGTATTCCCAGGCGGTCTCCCATCCAGGTACTAACCAGGCCCGACCCTGCTTAGCCTCCGAGATCAGACGAGATCGGGCGCTTTCAAGGTGATGTGGCCGTAGGCGATAACCATGGCTGTCCTTAACTCTCTTGAAGATAGCATGGAAGAAAGACTGGGGGAAAAAAGAGATTCAAGACTCCACCAAAACAAAAAAGCCTACAGCACCTGGTATTCCCAGGCGGTCTCCCATCCAGGTACTAACCAGGCCCGACCCTGCTTAGCCTCCGAGATCAGACGAGATCGGGCGCTTTCAAGGTGATGTGGCCGTAGGCGATAACCATGGCCGTCCTTAACTCTCTTGAAGATAGCATGGAAGAAAGACTGGGGGAAAAAAGAGATTCAAGACTCCACCAAAACAAAAAAGCCTACAGCACCTGGTATTCCCAGGCGGTCTCCCATCCAGGTACTAACCAGGCCCGACCCTGCTTAGCCTCCAAGATCAGACGAGATCGGGCGCTTTCAGGGTGATGTGGCCGTAGGCGATAACCATGGCTGTCCTTAACTCTCTTGAAGATAGCATGGAAGAAAGACTGGGGGAAAAAAGAGATTCAAGACTCCACCAAAACAAAAAAGCCTACAGCACCTGGTATTCCCAGGCGGTCTCCCATCCAGGTACTAACCAGGCCCGACCCTGCTTAGCCTCCGAGATCAGACGAGATCGGGCGCTTTCAAGGTGATGTGGCCGTAGGCGATAACCATGGCTGTCCTTAACTCTCTTGAAGATAGCATGGAAGAAAGACTGGGGGAAAAAAGAGATTCAAGACTCCACCAAAACAAAAAAGCCTACAGCACCTGGTATTCCCAGGCGGCCTCCCATCCAGGTACTAACCAGGCCCGACCCTGCTTAGCCTCCGAGATCAGACGAGATCGGGCGCTTTCAAGGTGATGTGGCTGTAGGCGATAACCATGGCTGTCCTTAACTCTCTTGAAGATAGCATGGAAGAAAGACTGGGGGAAAAAAGAGATTCAAGACTCCACCAAAACAAAAAAGCCTACAGCACCTGGTATTCCCAGGCGGTCTCCCATCCAGGTACTAACCAGGCCCGACCCTGCTTAGCCTCCGAGATCAGACGAGATCGGGCGCTTTCAAGGTGATGTGGCCGTAGGCGATAACCATGGCTGTCCTTAACTCTCTTGAAGATAGCATGGAAGAAAGACTGGGGGAAAAAAGAGATTCAAGACTCCACCAAAACAAAAAAGCCTACAGCACCTGGTATTCCCAGGCGGTCTCCCATCCAGGTACTAACCAGGCCTGACCCTGCTTAGCCTCCGAGATCAGACGAGATCGGGCGCTTTCAAGGTGATGTGGCCGTAGGCGATAACCATGGCTGTCCTTAACTCTCTTGAAGATAGCATGGAAGAAAGACTGGGGGAAAAAAGAGATTCAAGACTCCACCAAAACAAAAAAGCCTACAGCACCTGGTATTCCCAGGCGGTCTCCCATCCAGGTACTAACCAGGCCCGACCCTGCTTAGCCTCCGAGATCAGACGAGATCGGGCGCTTTCAAGGTGATGTGGCCGTAGGCGATAACCATGGCTGTCCTTAACTCTCTTGAAGATAGCATGGAAGAAAGACTGGGGGAAAAAAGAGATTCAAGACTCCACCAAAACAAAAAAGCCTACAGCACCTGGTATTCCCAGGCGGTCTCCCATCCAGGTACTAACCAGGCCCGACCCTGCTTAGCCTCCGAGATCAGACGAGATCGGGCGCTTTCAAGGTGATGTGGCCGTAGGCGATAACCATGGCTGTCCTTAACTCTCTTGAAGATAGCATGGAAGAAAGACTGGGGGAAAAAAGAGATTCAAGACTCCACCAAAACAAAAAAGCCTACAGCACCTGGTATTCCCAGGCGGTCTCCCATCCAGGTACTAACCAGGCCCGACCCTGCTTAGCCTCCGAGATCAGACGAGATCGGGCGCTTTCAAGGTGATGTGGCCGTAGGCGATAACCATGGCTGTCCTTAACTCTCTTGAAGATAGCATGGAAGAAAGACTGGGGGAAAAAAGAGATTCAAGACTCCACCAAAACAAAAAAGCCTACAGCACCTGGTATTCCCAGGCGGTCTCCCATCCAGGTACTAACCAGGCCCGACCCTGCTTAGCCTCCGAGATCAGACGAGATCGGGTGCTTTCAAGGTGATGTGGCCGTAGGCGATAACCATGGCTGTCCTTAACTCTCTTGAAGATAGCATGGAAGAAAGACTGGGGGAAAAAAGAGATTCAAGACTCCACCAAAACAAAAAAGCCTACAGCACCTGGTATTCCCAGGCGGTCTCCCATCCAGGTACTAACCAGGCCCGACCCTGCTTAGCCTCCGAGATCAGACGAGATCGGGCGCTTTCAAGGTGATGTGGCCGTAGGCGATAGCCATGGCTGTCCTTAACTCTCTTGAAGATAGCATGGAAGAAAGACTGGGGGAAAAAAGAGATTCAAGACTCCACCAAAACAAAAAAGCCTACAGCACCTGGTATTCCCAGGCGGTCTCCCATCCAGGTACTAACCAGGCCCGACCCTGCTTAGCCTCCGAGATCAGACGAGATCGGGCGCTTTCAAGGTGATGTGGCCGTAGGCGATAACCATGGCTGTCCTTAACTCTCTTGAAGATAGCATGGAAGAAAGACTGGGGGAAAAAAGAGATTCAAGACTCCACCAAAACAAAAAAGCCTACAGCACCTGGTATTCCCAGGCGGTCTCCCATCCAGGTACTAACCAGGCCCGACCCTGCTTAGCCTCCGAGATCAGACGAGATCGGGCGCTTTCAAGGTGATGTGGCCGTAGGCGATAACCATGGCTGTCCTTAACTCTCTTGAAGATAGCATGGAAGAAAGACTGGGGGAAAAAAGAGATTCAAGACTCCACCAAAACAAAAAAGCCTACAGCACCTGGTATTCCCAGGCGGTCTCCCATCCAGGTACTAACCAGGCCCGACCCTGCTTAGCCTCCGAGATCAGACGAGATCGGGCGCTTTCAAGGTGATGTGGCCGTAGGCGATAACCATGGCTGTCCTTAACTCTCTTGAAGATAGCATGGAAGAAAGACTGGGGGAAAAAAGAGATTCAAGACTCCACCAAAACAAAAAAGCCTACAGCACCTGGTATTCCCAGGCGGTCTCCCATCCAGGTACTAACCAGGCCCGACCCTGCTTAGCCTCCGAGATCAGACGAGATCGGGCGCTTTCAAGGTGATGTGGCCGTAGGCGATAACCATGGCTGTCCTTAACTCTCTTGAAGATAGCATGGAAGAAAGACTGGGGGAAAAAAGAGATTCAAGACTCCACCAAAACAAAAAAGCCTACAGCACCTGGTATTCCCAGGCGGTCTCCCATCCAGGTACTAACCAGGCCCGACCCTGCTTAGCCTCCGAGATCAGACGAGATCGGGCGCTTTCAAGGTGATGTGGCCGTAGGCGATAACCATGGCTGTCCTTAACTCTCTTGAAGATAGCATGGAAGAA
The DNA here is from genome assembly GCF_905171775.1 of Rana temporaria. NCBI lineage: Eukaryota > Metazoa > Chordata > Amphibia > Anura > Ranidae > Rana > Rana temporaria. The sequence continues at coordinate 154,980,043 of NC_053496.1, read as the reverse complement.
AGACTGGGGGAAAAAAGAGATTCAAGACTCCACCAAAACAAAAAAGCCTACAGCACCTGGTATTCCCAGGCGGTCTCCCATCCAGGTACTAACCAGGCCCGACCCTGCTTAGCCTCCGAGATCGGGCGCTTTCAAGGTGATGTGGCCGTAGGCGATAACCATGGCTGTCCTTAACTCTCTTGAAGATAGCATGGAAGAAAGACTGGGGGAAAAAAGAGATTCAAGACTCCACCAAAACAAAAGAGCCTACAGCACCTGGTATTCCCAGGCGGTCTCCCATCCAGGTACTAACCAGGCCCGACCCTGCTTAGCCTCCGAGATCAGACGAGATCGGGCGCTTTCAAGGTGATGTGGCCGTGGGCGATAACCATGGCTGTCCTTAACTCTCTTGAAGATAGCATGGAAGAAAGACTGGGGGGAAAAAGAGATTCAAGACTCCACCAAAACAAAAAAGCCTACAGCACCTGGTATTCCCAGGCGGTCTCCCATCCAGGTACTAACCAGGCCCGACCCTGCTTAGCCTCCGAGATCAGACGAGATCGGGCGCTTTCAAGGTGATGTGGCCGTAGGCGATAACCATGGCTGTCCTTAACTCTCTTGAAGATAGCATGGAAGAAAGACTGGGGGAAAAAAGAGATTCAAGGACTCCACCACAACAACCAAAACAAAAAAGCCTACAGCACCTGGTATTCCCAGGCGGTCTCCCATCCAGGTACTAACCAGGCCCGACCCTGCTTAGCCTCCGAGATCAGACGAGTTCGGGCGCTTTCAGGGTGATGTGGCCGTAAGCGATAACCATGGCTGTCCTTAACTCTCTTGAAGATAGCATGGAAGAAAGACTGGGGAAAAAAAGAGATTCAAGGACTCCACCACAACAACCAAAACAAAAAAGCCTATAGCACCTGGTATTCCCAGGTGGTCTCCCATCCAGGTACTAAACAGGCCCGACCTTGCTTAGCCTCCGAGATCAGACTAAATCGGGCGCTTTCAAGGTGATGTGGCCGTAGGCGATAACCATGGCTGTCCTTAAATCTCTTGAAGATAGCATGGAAGAAAGACTCGGGGGAAAAAAAGAGATTCAAGGACTCCACCACAACAAAAAAAGCCTACAGCACCTGGTATTCCCAGGTGGTCTCCCATCCAGGTACTAACCAGGCCCGACCCTGCTTAGCCTCCAAAATCAGTCAAGATCGGGCGCTTTCAAGGTGACGTGGCCGTAGCCGAAAACCATGGCTGGCCTTAACTCTCTTGAAGATAGCTTGGAAGAAAGACTAGAAGAAAAGATTCAAGTACTCCACCACAAAAAAAAAAAAAAAGCCTACAGCACCTGGTATTCCCAGGCGGTCTCCCATCCAGGTACTAACCAGGCACGACCCTACTTAGCCTCCGAGATCAGACGCTTTCAGGGTGAAGTGGCTGTAGGTGATGACCATGCCTGGCCTTAACTCTCTTGAACATAGCTTGGGAGAAGACTAGAAAAAAAAAAGATTCAAGGACTCCACCCAAAAAAAAAAAAAATAAACAAAATCTGAAACCCTGTCCTGAAAAATGACCATTCAAATAAAATAAGGTTTGTGGTGAGTATGTTTCTGTGTGTTTTTTTTTTTTTTTTTTGTATTGTCTAAAAATAAATCCACCGCTCGGCGCTCACTAATCTACAAATAGCCAAAATTTTCTATCAAGATTCACCTCAAGTTACACTATTTTAGGATTTTCAGCAAAGTTCTTGTTACTGAAATTATCACTTATATTCTAGATAGAAGGATACAAAGCAAACATGATACCTGAGTAGACTATATAGCTGTGTAGTAACACAGATCGATAAACGTACTCAACGTATCTGGATACCAATATATGTATCATAGTGACCAGATAATAATATATAGAACATCAAACATGAAATTGTGTAATCAGCTGAGACATTTGTATGTATAACAATTTCTGCCATCACATCACACAATGATCTCATGTCACCGGCTGGCGTTTTTGTTCCAGGCTCCTTCTTCTCAGCTATAGATGAGCAGAGTTCTGTATTAGAGGGAAATGTTTCCTGGTGGTCACTCTCCACTCATCTAATGTGGAGATCATTCTAGTGGGAGATGTGAGAAGATTGTTTTCTGTGTAGAATGTGTGTAGAAAAGAAGATAAGAGGAAGAATGGGACACACACTCAGGAGGATGGCTGTGTTTGCAGCCTCTGTGTTCAGCCTCCTCAGCAGCTCCCGGTAGCTGTAAGTGACCCCCGATAAGTGACAGTCCAGTGAGCAGATCGGGTCCCCGATGAAGATAGGACATTGTTTAATTTCAGAATAAAATCGTTTTTCTCTCTGCCCGGGAAACACAACAAGAGAGAGAAGATTCACCTACTCAGGAGTGACAGTCAGTGGGCGTGTCGTATGTGCGACCAATAGCAGTACAGACTAAAGCTTTGTACCAACCAATAGCAGTGCAGAACGTCTTTATATAAGCCAGAGCGGCGCAACCAATTGTATCTATTTGTACTTTTGCAAAATCATGACAGAGACTGAAAGCGCCCCAGCCGCCGCTCCTCCAGCGGAGCCCGCCGCCAAGAAGAAGCCGGCTAAGAAAGCAGCAGCCGGAGGAGCCAAGAAAGGCAGCAAGAAGCCGTCCGGTCCCAGCGTGTCCGAGCTCCTCCTCCAAGCAGTGGCCGCTTCCAAAGAGCGCAGCGGGGTCTCCCTGGCCGCCCTCAAGAAGGTCCTGGCCGCCGGAGGATACGATGTGGAGAAGAACAACAGCCGCCTCAAGGCCGGCATCAGGGGGCTGGTGACTAAGGGGAGCCTCGTCCAGGTCAAAGGACATGGCGCCTCCGGATCCTTCAAGATCAACAAGAAGCAGCAAGAGGGCGACAAGGCCAAGAAAATCGCCAACAAGAAGCCATCGGCTGCGGCCAAGTCCCCCAAGAAACCTGCGGCAGCCAAGAAGCCGGCCAAGTCCCCCAAGAAGAAAGCCCCCAGCAAAGCGGCCAAGAGCCCCAAGAAGGTCGCCAAGAGCCCCAAGAAGGCCGCCAAGAAACCGGCAAAGCCTGCAGCTGCTCCCGCCAAGAAGGCAACAAAGAGCCCCAAAAAGCCCAAAGCTGCAGCCAAGCCGAAAAAAGCCGCCAAAAGTCCGGCTAAGAAGGCGGCTAAGCCTAAGACAGCAGCCAAGCCCAAGAGGGCCGCTCCGAAGAAGAGATAAAGGCAGCAGTAGCCGGACACCCCCCTCATCTCCACCCCACACAAAGGCTCTTCTCAGAGCCACCCACCTCCTCCTAACAGAGCCGCACATACCTACCTACACTCACTAGGAGCCATATAGATTTTGCACACGGTCTAGATGAGATCGCATGTTCCCATCACACATTGTACATTTGTCCCTTGCAGAGAATCTCAGATTTGATATGATAAATCGCACAAAGATTACTAGAGATCCCTCCTGATATAAAAGGTTTTCTGGGCCCCTGCAACGATCCATTTCATGTGAAGATTGGAGCCCTGGAGATCCCCGACCACTGTCTGGTATCTGGGGCGGGGGTATTATTCACACTTCCTCTTTCTAGATGGTTGTTCAGGATCTTCAATATTTCATGTGATCGGTATAAGGGGAATCCTTGTACTGATCGGGCATGTTAGAATGATCAGCAAAAAAAAAAAAACATAGTGTTATGGACTTCTATTACAGCGAAGGGACTCTTCGCTGTCATAGAATTCCATATGTTCTCCTAAAAATATGAAGATGATTAGCAGCCCCGATGTCACATTTGAATTGCATTTTTATCTCCCGGCTCCCCATAAAATGACATACATGGTCTTATTCGCCAACACAGGAACCACAAGAGGCTGTGATTGGCTGATCAGACTATTTTCAAATTGCAAACTGCACAGCGATGACATTTCGGGGGGCAGAGGATGGTGTTGTGCACTCACAGTACTGATCACTATCTGGTGATTGGCTGACATAAAAAAAAAAAATGATTTGATGCTTGGAATGAGAAATGTACAACTCTCTACAGGGTGCCAATCATAGTCTTCTGTAGATGTGAAGAGAGTGTAAGATGTGCTGATGGGAAGGTGCAACAATGTCACCTGTGCGTGTGAGAGGGGAGATTGGAGAATAGCAGAGGAGAGATTCCTGTGGTAGAAAAATATCTTCATGCAGCAGAAAAATTAATATGGAGTGTGCGATTTAATACTAGTCAGTTGTATCATTTATACACCCGAGCTGAGAAATAGGTGATCTCGGGATCTGTTTACAGGAGGGGGAGGGGTGACTTTGTATTTATCTTGAACAGGTTATGTTTCCCCGATCTCCTGGCAATGGTGAGAGAAGTACAGAGAAATGAACAGAATCTTTCTAGGAACTTGTTTTGTTGTCCTATGTTACATTGTAGTATGTTGGGAACAGAGCGGCGCGAGAAAAGATCTCCTTCTTAGAGAGAAGTGTGAATTGTTACTTTGTAAAGGTTTTAGAGATATTAGAGATGAATGCAGAGAAGAATGAAGTAATGTGAGCGATCCTCCAAACACTATTTCTACTTAACACAGACATTCTCTTAGAATAAGAAATGGAGTAGAAAATACAATGAGAAAAATTAAATACATGTGGTGTGGGGGGGGGTGTAGAGGAAGTATTCGTATGATGTAGTAGGGAGGAGATAGTATGGAGCTCTTTGTGAGGAGGATGTGGTGGCTCTGAGAAGAGCCTTTGTTTTGTGTGTCGGAGGGGGTGATGAGGATGTCGGCGGAGTAGATTATGCCCTCTCTCCACGGATGCGGCGTGCCAGCTGTATGTCTTTGGGCATGATGGTGACCCTCTTGGCGTGGATGGCGCAGAGGTTGGTATCCTCGAAGAGCCCTACGAGATAAGCCTCGGAGGCCTCCTGCAGAGCCATGACGGCGGAGCTCTGGAAACGCAGGTCGGTCTTGAAGTCCTGGGCGATCTCTCGGACGAGGCGCTGGAAGGGCAGTTTGCGGATGAGCAGCTCGGTGGATTTCTGGTAGCGTCGGATCTCTCGGAGAGCGACGGTGCCGGGCCTGTAGCGGTGAGGCTTCTTGACTCCGCCGGTGGCCGGGGCGCTCTTGCGGGCGGCTTTGGTAGCCAGCTGCTTGCGGGGAGCTTTCCCTCCGGTGGACTTACGAGCGGTCTGCTTTGTTCTTGCCATGGCTGATGAAACACAAGTGTGATAGAATACGGGCTGTGCGGCGCCTATTTATACACATCACTGTCTTCTGATTGGAGAACTAACTCACACCCCTTTTCATGATTGGTTTACTTAAAAAACGCGGCATTTTTAAAATGCCCGCCAAGATCTGCCCGTTAACTGTGTTAGAGTTACCTTCTTTGTGTGGGGTTGGGAGTTCCCTCCACATCATACAATGTGTACGAATCAGGAGCTCTGACATTGGACTGATTATCTCCATAATACAGTAATTGAGACAGAAAATCCTCCTCCGATCTCACTGATCGGATAATTCCGTGGTTTGTGAATAACAGGTAGAAAGGTGACTTGTACAGCTTGTTCTATTCAGCACAATGATGTACTAACATGGAGGGGACAGATCGCTGAGCAGACAATGAGTTGTCTCCCCCCAGCTCCGGACAGATCCGGGATGGTGCATCATTATTTCTAGATGGTCCATGTGGATCAGGATTACACCATGAACTCCTATTGCTGGATTTACATTCCCCTTTCAATCTATTCCCCATGTAAACATTCTAAACGGTGTGCCGCTAACTCCTACCGGGGGATTTGAGGGAATGGACGCAGCGCGACATCTAGATGTCATTATCAATCCTATCAATGTACATTAAGGTTTTATTTGTCAAACAATGCACCAAAAACATTATTTGAACTATAATTCTCATGACATCATGTCAACATTAGGAGGTGACAGCTCTGATATGTAGTACACGGGTGGCTCTAAGAAGAGCATGTGTGTCCTGTTCGGATGATGGGGATTTGCTTGGCGCTGGTGTACTACATTATTATACAGGATTTATATAGCGCCAACAATTTGCACAGCTCTTTACAATAAAAAAAAAAAAAAGTCTGACAGTACAATCACAATGCAGCTCAATACAAACGGAATACGAGGGCCCTACTAATTGAGCTTGCAATGTAAAGAAATATGTTCAAAATCAAAGATTAGAGACTCCTTCTCAGTGTAAGAATCAGAAACATTGAGAATGGATCATTTGTGCCCAATATTTCAGTAAATTAGATGACACAGACAGTCTCTCCCCCGATTTAAGGTGAGTCGATGATTGTGTGTGTATATGTATTATATTTGGACTCCCATAAAGGAAGTTGATGCTGTATAACACAAATACATCACAAGGGGATGTATTGGTAAATATTCTGAGCAGATGATCCTTAAACTATTCCTAATATGTAAGCATCCCCCTGTATATGTGTCTCCGAAAATTAACACGATTTGTGAAAAGTTTAAGATCATTTATAAAACGGAAAACAAACTTATCGGTCAAAAAGTATACAATGAAAAGATATTATAGGATGTGTACTATAAAAATCCGCTATCTAGTTTCGGAAAATAACTCCCATGTATTCCCTGTCCAACACTGACACCTAGTGGTGATAAAATGCAAGCCTTTTACACGGGAAGATATTGGATGTTTTTTGTTCCCACTAGCCGACAATATTCATGTAAAAATTAGATGTTCCGGCTATCCATTCTACAGAACGGGGCAAAAAAAAAAAAAAAAAAAAAACCTGGAATTCCTCAATAAAGGAAATCTGGAAGAATAGATGGTATTCGGATGGATTTATTCTAAAACATCCACAAATGTATAACTCCGTCAGATTACACAAACATGATTGATATCATACAATTAGTTTATTTTTCACCAATGTTTAGAATCTCTAATTGATACAATGTGATGAGAGCTCATTGATGGAAATGGTGGGTGGCTCTTAGAAGAGCCTTTGTGTCTTGTGTTGGGATGATGATGATGGGGGGATTACTTGGCGCTGGTGTACTTGGTGACGGCCTTGGTGCCCTCGGAGACGGCGTGCTTGGCCAGCTCTCCGGGCAGGAGGAGGCGGACGGCGGTCTGGATCTCCCGGGAGGTGATGGTGCGGCGCTTGTTGTAATGAGCCAGGCGGGAAGATTCTCCGGCGATGCGCTCGAAGATGTCATTGACAAAGGAGTTCATGATGCCCATGGCCTTGGAGGAGATGCCGGTGTCGGGGTGGACCTGCTTGAGCACCTTGTACACGTAGATGGCATAACTCTCCTTCCTGCTCTTCCTCCGTTTCTTGCCATCCTTCTTCTGGCTCTTGGTCACGGCTTTCTTGGAGCCCTTCTTGGGCGCCGGAGCGGACTTGGCTGGTTCAGGCATGATTCGGATTAATTATATGTTTCTTGCTCTGTGCAGAGAAAGTGTGCTGGAGCCGCCCTTGTGTGCTGCTTATATAGGCGTCCTATGCAAATGAGTCCACACCCCTCCTCACTCTTCTATTGGAGGATTCAATCATGTGATGGAGAGTGACGTCATGGTTTCCTACCTTCTATTACAGATTGGTCTAGAGACAAGTCTTAACGCTATTGGCTGGATTCAAACGTGACCAATCGCAGCGTGTGACGTCGGAGCACTGAGTGTATAAATGAAGGGGAGTGATCTGTGGGGTGATATTCTCCATTGAGTAACCCAATCATCTACTTACAATGTCAGGACGCGGCAAACAAGGAGGTAAGGTTCGGGCTAAGGCCAAGACACGCTCATCCCGGGCTGGTCTGCAGTTCCCAGTCGGTCGTGTTCACCGTCTGCTCAGGAAGGGTAACTATGCCGAGCGGGTCGGCGCCGGAGCTCCCGTGTATCTGGCTGCCGTCCTCGAGTATCTCACGGCTGAGATCCTTGAGCTGGCCGGCAACGCCGCCCGCGACAACAAGAAGACCCGCATCATCCCCCGTCACCTCCAGCTGGCTGTCCGCAACGACGAGGAGCTCAACAAGCTGCTGGGCGGCGTCACCATTGCCCAAGGAGGAGTCCTGCCCAACATCCAGGCCGTGCTGCTGCCCAAGAAGACCGAGAGCCACAAGGCCACCAAATCCAAGTAATCCCGATCGCTTCATTCCCCTCCCATTACCCAACAAAACAAAGGCTCTTCTAAGAGCCACCCACCTCTCCATACAAAGAGCCCGACACATGTACATTGTTTTTCTTTTTTCCTATTCTCAGGTACACAATTCACTCTAAAAAGCAAACATGTTGTATTCTAAACACTTCTCTACAAGTGACTAATAAAGTAGGAAGATTCGGACTTATTATACCCCCTCCATATAAAGACACCCATACATTGTTATCGGGAGATCTGATTGTATGTTCTCTCATTTCATGGCAGTTTATAGAACAAAGTGATGTCATTACAGGGAATGATCTTCATTGCTCTCCGTCCTTTAGTTCTGACGGGTGATTCGATTTAATTCCATACACGCTAAACAAGAATACTTCCGACTGAGAAGCGACACAGATCTCCTTCAGAGTCACCAGAATAAAGAGATCTAAAGGAATCTCCAACAACTGTGATTTGCTCAACGTTCTAATTCTGTCGTAGAAATTTATCTCAGGAATTCGATAGACTGTTACAGTCATCTCAGATCCACTCAGCCGACCCTTCCGGGAACATTGATCAACTTGGTCCCCTTCATTTCAGTGGAATTATTTACCAAGAATAAGAAATACGTTGGAAATAATCATTTCCGAATTGTTTTGGTTTGACATCAGAATACAGAATCCGCCCTGCTATAGAGATGAATGGAAAGTCTACCGAACAAGTGTTTTCCGGGATGAGAACAGATCTCGGAATACATTTCTATGGAGTCCTCATAAAAAGACAGAATCACTGGCTGATGGAGGAACCGCCCACAGCTCGGTTTTCAAATTTGCCCGCCTGAATTGTGTAGATCGTTACAGATAAATATTCATCCCTCTTATACCGCCAAAACCTACACCGAGGAGATGATCGGATGAGACATTTACCGGAGAAATATGCGCTCTAATTTGCATTAGTCCGGAATGATTAGGAAATAATTCTGTTTGTTACTCAACCATGAGAAAACACTTCTGTATGTTCTCAGAATCCAGGATCTCATCACTGCTTCACACAAAATATGAAAGAGAAATGTCTTCTATTATAGATCTCTACTTTTCTATATGATGGAGAAATTAAGTCATGATCACATACAGATCTGATCGTGAAATGTCACTGACTGATATTTATTTGTTGCTTTCAGACATTTATCAGTGAAAGATTGTCCTCATATCCCAACCAGAATATGTATAACACAGAAATACATAGTAACCATGACACCGATAAATATGTACAATGAATGCATACAAAAGGATATCTATATAGATAGATATCGAGCCCTTTCCAACTATATCAAGCGCTTATGAATTGGTAAAATCCGATATATCTTAAGTGAGTAATAATCAATATTAATGACCATTAGGTTAAAAAGCAGCTTCTCTATAAACCTACCAAATTCTTAAACGTGTAATAAAACACACAAAAATGCAGCGCTAAAAGTATCAAACAATATTAAATAATGTGCGTTGACGGAACCAATATCTTAAGTGTATCTTTGGTTCCATCAATGCACACTTGCTATTTGATATAGGCTGATGCTGTTTTATTATATTTAATGAATAAAGTAGATATTTCACGTCTGAACTAAAGAATCAGATCAATTCCCACTTTGTAACACGCACTCTGCCAGAGGTTTATAAGGTTCTGAGAATGTGAAATACTAGTATGCTGTGGTATCCCCGTATATATGTTTCTTTTTCAGAGTAATATATATATATATATATATATATATATATATATATATATTCGGTGTAATCTCTAAAAAAAAAAAAACTAGAAAGCCATTGAGAAGGAAGAATAGATTTGTCTTCTCTAGAAAAATTTCTGTTGCCTTAATATTTTTCAGAACAGCAGAATGTTTAGCAGCGTTACACATGGGGAAAAAAAAAAAAAAAAAACACATCTATTCTGTGTAATGAACTGGTGTGACTCCGCCTTTTATCAGCATGGTTTCTATCAGGTCCGCACAATCGCTATAAAAGGAGAGCGGACAATCGGCTAATCTCAGTTCTTTGTACTGTCAGAGGAGCGTAATCATGTCTGGTCGCGGTAAAGGAGGGAAGGGTCTGGGGAAAGGAGGCGCTAAGCGGCACAGGAAGGTGCTCCGGGACAACATCCAGGGCATCACCAAACCCGCCATCCGACGTTTGGCCCGCAGAGGGGGTGTCAAGCGCATCTCCGGACTCATCTATGAGGAGACCCGCGGAGTGCTTAAGGTTTTCCTGGAGAATGTCATCCGCGATGCCGTCACCTACACCGAGCATGCCAAGAGGAAGACTGTCACCGCCATGGATGTCGTCTATGCTCTCAAACGCCAGGGGCGCACTCTCTACGGATTCGGAGGCTAAATCCTCATGAACACCTACCCACTTCCCCTACACAAAGGCCCTTCTCAGGGCCACCCACCTTCTCATACAAAGGGCTGTCTATAGATTTATCTATACATTTCTCCCCGAGTTTTACGTTTCTAGCACTTTTAGGGGTGATCTTGAGGAGATTGCATAGTATGTGGCCAGGATTTAGAATGTCCACACATTTTGATAGTATAATATTTTGTATTCAAACAATTAAGTTGGACATGTCTGCTGGACATGAATCGTAAAATAGTTCTAGATGAAAAATACCGGGTAAGCGCTATAGAGTACTAAAGGGAAATATTCGTAATACTTATTTGTCACAAAGTATTTAATTCCCCCAGTAAGAGACATGATGATTGTATAGAAATCGTCCATTCATCTATTTCCTGGTCAGATCCGGAGCTTTGATCGCTCTGTTTCTCTGGCAGGAAATTTTAAACATTCAAATCGAAGCCGAGCCAATCCCAGTTCTGGACGTTTCTTGAACCCTTTCTTTGTTAGACTAGGAATGTGATTAGAACACACATGGATCTCTCACCCCCTTTCCTGCAGAAAGAACACAAGAGATGGAGTGGAGGGAATCGAATTCTGGATGATCTCGTTACACCTTATTACATGTACCGACTAGTATATTACATCGATTGGAAGCACCATTTACATTTCTCTTTATATGGGAAGGTGGGTGTCCCCCAGTCATCTCTAACATTGGTAATTGTCTGATTTAGATCTGTATTAAATTCAGGATTGGAATTGGGGCTATTTAAATACATTGTAGTCAGACTTTCTACAGGTTTCTGGGTGTCTCCGGTTTATCTTCTATCATCCGGGTTCTCTATGCATTGCGGAGATCATCTCCAAATTCTGACTGTATACATTCCTCTATTCTTCGCCTTGTATTGCACACAGTTATACCCTGACTGACCACTAGGTGGCAGCGCTGAGTAAACATTTACGCCGCACTCAGAAGCATTGTTAGAATTTCAGATCCGCCACAATCTCCCGCCTTACATTGTAACTTTATATGAAATCACAACCAGGGAAGATACAATAGAAGAGTTCTTAACCCACAACACAACGTAACGGGAGATCTCCCTTAGAAATATTGTTTCAATGTTATATCCACCACCATATCCCGGCTTACATTGTTACTTTATCTGATAATACACTTTGGAAAGATACAACAAAAACAAACAATGTGTATAAAAAAAGATTCTAGATCTGTAGCCCATAACGCATCGGGAATGGCAGCAGGAAAATTAGCTCATTCACATCCTATGATTGTGTCAATTCATTTCCAATCCTCTCAGTGCTATGAGATCGCAGAACTCAATACGAGAATTGATATATGAATATGTCACTGAGCGATATTTATTGTTCTCTCCTACATGTAGCGGTGACAGATTTTCACACCCCGAATAGGTCTATAAAGACATGTGAAGCGACTGGTAGTACTCAGGACACCGCCAGAGAAATATGAACAATGATGTCACAAAACATGTGTTTCATGTCTTTCATGTCATATACATATGTCATATAGAAGTTAGAGGTGGAGAATTGTCCCTAGGGAATCGGACATATTCATCACCTTTACTAATATCTACACATTTATAAGTGAACTTACACATGATCTCCAATCCTGGAAACCATTTCATTCTCATCATTCCCCAGTGTCTGAAAAATCAAATAAACGAACAAAAATAAAAACAAAAACAAAACAAACAAAAAAAAAATTCAATCATTGTATTATCGCCATTAGGGGATTGAAAAATGCAAAGTGTTAATATTAAAAGGAGTTTTGATTGAGTTAAACATACAAGATGTGCATATTGCAATCAAAGTGAATGTTCAGCCTAAACATTTTTTTTTTTTTTTTTTTAAGTTTTGGATCAACATGAGGAAAGGTTACAACCTCTGTCAGGTTTTTACTACTTTAAAACAATCCATATAGAAGTGCAAAGCTTCATTCATAAACTTGCAAACCACAAAGTGTGCGCCCCATACACTCTTCATTGTGATTTCCTCCACTAACAACCACATAGAGCAGATTACCAGACACACCTGATATGTTGGAAAGTCATACAGTGGGGGTGACCCCATCCCTTTTTACATCACATGCCCGTGGCATGATGGGAATGTGATGTAATAAGGGGTGGGGTCGCCGGGTGGCATCACCTGGTGACCAAGCCCCATGCCTATATAAATCGTTGCGCAACGTACACACGGCATTACAGCGGTAGAGGTTGTTGTGTCAACATTGCTAGAAGAGAAGAGGGAACAAGACGGCAAAGAAGTCCGGGGCCCCACTTGTAAAAGAGCTTAAAGAATAAAGTGGGGGCCCCTGGCAGAACGCCCCCCAAGCTGACTAATAAATTACTTTTATTTTTTTATTTAACATTTTTCCCCCAGGTGAATGGGTAGGGGTACGATGTACCCGATACTCATTCACATAGGGTGGGAGGACAGGATCTGGGGGCCCCCTTATTAAAGGGGGCTACCGGATTCCGATAAGCCCCCCGCTCGAAGACCCCGACAACCAACGGCCAGGGTTGTTGGGAAGAGGCCCTTGTCCCCATCAACATGGGGACAATGGTGCTTTAGGGTGGGGGCGTAGTGCCCCCCCTGCTCCAAAGCACCCCCCCCCAATTTTGAGGGCATGCGGTCTGCTACGGTTCAAGAGGGGGGGGGGCTCGCTTGGCCCCCACCCCCATTCCTCACTGGCCGGGCTGCATGCTCGAATAAGGGTCTGGTATGGATTTTGGGGGAACCCCCATGCCATTTTTTCAGTGTAGGTGTTCCCCCTTAAAATCCATACCAGACCCAAGGGCCTGGTATGCTCCTGAAGGGGAACCCATGCCAGTTTGTTATTTAAAATTTGGCGCTGACTTTCCCTTAATGATCAGCGTAACAAAAAAAAGGCAGGTTTCCAGGTGCGCCTCTTAAACCCGTGCAAATGCAGCTACGCCACTTGATATTTATCAAGATTGTGCCGGCGTAGTGAATAGGCGCACCTGAATGGACAAAAATGCTGCATGCGCAGTACACAAACAAACCTATGTGTAAATCAGCCCCTATGTGTGGAGAAAAAAAGGCACTGCACACCAACATCAAAACCTCATCCCAACTGTGAAGTATGGTGGTGGGGGCATTCATCTAACCAAAATTGATGGTTCGGCCGGGGAGAGAACCTGTTGTGGTCAGAGATAGAGGGGATAGCTGTCACCACTAAGGGACCAACCAACTTATTTCCAGGGACTACAGTGAGTAAGTGAAGTAAGTACCGGAGCAGTATTCTCACCAAACAGGGGCGGTGAAGAATCAGGAAACGGGGGGCGTGGCTGGACTGAGCAAAAAGATGGACGCGTGAGCTCTGAGCTCTGAGCTCCTGCCACCTCAGAGCGATTAGCATCCATTAGCTGAGATTTTACACCCCGTTTGTACCTACCGTGATGGGAACTGCATCCAGGCACACTTCTGCCTCCTGCACCCCGAGGGAAAACGCAGCCTCCCAGGGACAGAATATCACGGAGATGTTACACTCATCCAGGGGGAACATGGCTTCATCCCACCAAGGCACTGCTCGAGGCCCGGCACCCTTACCCCATGCCGCTTCGTCTGACATTGTGCTAATGGCGCCCCCGACAGCTTCTTCCCCTCCACCGGCTGATGATCAGGGAACTGCCGAAGCCGCCCCGCTGCCTCATCTGAACATCATGGACCTGAGAGCTATCGCAGCAGATATTAAGGACACTCTCTCAGCCGCCATTGCTGACTTGAGGATAGATATCCGCTCCCTCACTGACAGGGTTGCGGTTACTGAAAAGTCTCTAGAGGACCACAACCAGGTTCTGATCAGGTCCACCAGCAAGATAGATGATCATACCCTCCAACTTAGGGATGTGAACAGACACCTGGTAGATAGCATGGAAGAAAGACTGGGGAAAAAAAGAGATTCAAGGACTCCACCACAACAACCAAAACAAAAAAGCCTATAGCACCTGGTATTCCCAGGTGGTCTCCCATCCAGGTACTAAACAGGCCCGACCTTGCTTAGCCTCCGAGATCAGACGAGATCGGGCGCTTTCAGGGTGATGTGGCCGTAGGCGATAACCATGGCTGTCCTTAACTCTCTTGAAGATAGCATGGAAGAAAGACTGGGGGAAAAAAGAGATTCAAGACTCCACCAAAACAAAAAAGCCTACAGCACCTGGTATTCCCAGGCGGTCTCCCATCCAGGTACTAACCAGGCCCGACTCTGCTTAGCCTCCGAGATCAGACGAGATCGGGCGCTTTCAAGGTGATGTGGCCGTAGGCGATAACCATGGCTGTCCTTAACTCTCTTGAAGATAGCATGGAAGAAAGACTGGGGGAAAAAAGAGATTCAAGACTCCACCAAAACAAAAAAGCCTACAGCACCTGGTATTCCCAGGCGGTCTCCCATCCAGGTACTAACCAGGCCCGACCCTGCTTAGCCTCCGAGATCAGACGAGATCGGGCGCTTTCAAGGTGATGTGGCCGTAGGTGATAACCATGGCTGTCCTTAACTCTCTTGAAGATAGCATGGAAGAAAGACTGGGGGAAAAAAGAGATTCAAGACTCCACCAAAACAAAAAAGCCTACAGCACCTGGTATTCCCAGGCGGTCTCCCATCCAGGTACTAACCAGGCCCGACCCTGCTTAGCCTCCGAGATCAGACGAGATCGGGCGCTTTCAGGGTGATGTGGCCGTAGGCGATAACCATGGCTGTCCTTAACTCTCTTGAAGATAGCATGGAAGAAAGACTGGGGGAAAAAAGAGATTCAAGACTCCACCAAAACAAAAAAGCCTACAGCACCTGGTATTCCCAGGCGGTCTCCCATCCAGGTACTAACCAGGCCCGACTCTGCTTAGCCTCCGAGATCAGACGAGATCGGGCGCTTTCAAGGTGATGTGGCCGTAGGCGATAACCATGGCTGTCCTTAACTCTCTTGAAGATAGCATGGAAGAAAGACTGGGGGAAAAAAGAGATTCAAGACTCCACCAAAACAAAAAAGCCTACAGCACCTGGTATTCCCAGGCGGTCTCCCATCCAGGTACTAACCAGGCCCGACCCTGCTTAGCCTCCGAGATCAGACGAGATCGGGCGCTTTCAGGGTGATGTGGCCGTAGGTGATAACCATGGCTGTCCTTAACTCTCTTGAAGATAGCATGGAAGAAAGACTGGGGGAAAAAAGAGATTCAAGACTCCACCAAAACAAAAAAGCCTACAGCACCTGGTATTCCCAGGCGGTCTCCCATCCAGGTACTAACCAGGCCCGACCCTGCTTAGCCTCCGAGATCAGACGAGATCGGGCGCTTTCAGGGTGATGTGGCCGTAGGCGATAACCATGGCTGTCCTTAACTCTCTTGAAGATAGCATGGAAGAAAGACTGGGGAAAAAAAGAGATTCAAGGACTCCACCACAACAAAAAAGCCTACAGCACCTGGTATTCCCAGGCGGTCTCCCATCCAGGTACTAACCAGGCCCGACCCTGCTTAGCCTCCGAGATCAGACGAGATTGGGCGCTTTCAGGGTGATGTGGCCATAGGCGATAACCATGGCTGTCCTTAACTCTCTTGAAGATAGCATGGAAGAAAGACTGGGGAAAAAAAGAGATTCAAGGACTCCACCACAACAACAAAGCCTACAGCACCTGGTATTCCCAGGCGGTCTCCCATCCAGGTACTAACCAGGCCCGACCCTGCTTAGCCTCCGAGATCAGACGAGATCGGGCGCTTTCAGGGTGATGTGGCCATAGGCGATAACCATGGCTGTCCTTAACTCTCTTGAAGATAGCATGGAAGAAAGACTGGGGAAAAAAAGAGATTCAAGGACTCCACCACAACAACCAAAACAAAAAAGCCTACAGCACCTGGTATTCCCAGGCGGTCTCCCATCCAGGTACTAACCAGGCCCGACCCTGCTTAGCCTCCGAGATCAGACGAGATCGGGCACTTTCAGGGTGATGTGGCCGTAGGCGATAACCATGGCTGTCCTTAACTCTCTTGAAGATAGCATGGAAGAAAGACTGGGGAAAAAAAGAGATTCAAGGACTCCACCACAACAACCAAAACAAAAAAGCCAACAGCACCTGGTATTCCCAGGCGGTCTCCCATCCAGGTACTAACCAGGCCCGACCTTGCTTAGCCTCCGAGATCAGACGAGATCGGGCGCTTTCAAGGTGATGTGGCCGTAGGCGATAACCATGGCTGTCCTTAACTCTCTTGAAGATAGCATGGAAGAAAGACTGGGGGAAAAAAGAGATTCAAGGACTCCACCACACCAACCAAAACCAAAAAGCCTACAGCACCTGGTATTCCCAGGCGGTCTTCCATCCAGGTACTAACCAGGCCCGACCCTGCTTAGCCTCCGAGATCAGACGAGATTGGGCGCTTTCAGGGTGATGTGGCCGTAGGCGATAACCCTGGCTGTCCTTAACTCTCTTGAAGATAGCATGGAAGAAAGACTGGGGAAAAAAAGAGATTCAAGGACTCCACCACAACAACCAAAACAAAAAAGCCTACAGCACCTGGTATTCCCAGGCGGTCTCCCATCCAGGTACTAACCAGGCCCGACCTTGCTTAGCCTCCGAGATCAGACGAGATCGGGCGCTTTCAAGGTGATGTGGCCGTAGGCGATAACCATGGCTGTCCTTAACTCTCTTGAAGATAGCATGGAAGAAAGACTGGGGGAAAAAAGAGATTCAAGACTCCACCACGACAACCAAAAAAAGCCTACAGCACCTGGTATTCCCAGGCGGTCTCCCATCCAGGTACTAACCAGGCCCGACCCTGCTTAGCCTCCGAGATCAGACGAGATCGGGCGCTTTCAGGGTGATGTGGACGAAGGCGATAACTATGGCTGTCCTTAACTATCTTGAAGATAGCATGTAAGAAAGACTCGGGAAAAAAAAGATTCAAGGACTCCACCACACCAACTAAAAAAAAAAAGCCTACAGCACCTGGTATTCCCAGGCGGTCTCCCATCCAGGTACTAACCAGGCCCGACCCTGCTTAGCCTTCGAGATCAGACGAGATCGGGCGCTTTCAGGGTGATGTGGCGGTAGGCGATAACCATGGCTGTCCTTAACTCTCTTGAAGATAGCATGGAAGAAAGACTCGGGGAAAAAAAAAAAAAAAAAAAAAGATTCAAGGACTCCACCACACCAACAAAATAAAATAGCCTACAGCACCTGGTATTCCCAGGCGGTCTCCCATCCAGGTACTAACCAGGCCCGACCCTGCTTAGCCTCCGAGATCAGACGAGATCGGGCGCTTTCAGGGTGATGTGGCCGTAGGCGATAACCATGGCTGTCCTTAACTCTCTTGAAGATAGCATGGAAGAAAGACTCGGGAAAAAAAAGATTCAAGGACTCCACCACACCAACTAAAAAAAAAAGCCTACAGCACCTGGTATTCCCAGGCGGTCTCCCATCCAGGTACTAACCAGGCCCGTCCCTGCTTAGCCTCCGAGATCAGACGAGATCGGGCGCTTTCAGGGTGATGTGGCCGTAGGCGATAACCATGGCTGTCCTTAACTCTCTTGAAGATAGCATGTAAGAAAGACTCAGACTTCCGGTTCCGGCGCCACATGAGGAAGAGGTAGATTCCCTCAGCTCCCGCCGCGCTCCTCTCAAACCCGGCCGATTCACCCAGCTACAGCTTCGGGGAGACCCCCCCTCCGCCCCCGCCACATCCTGGGCTCAGATGGATCGCTTTGTGGAGCGATCGTATGCTCGAGTGGCAGCCGCCGCGACCCACACAGCGGGAGAGCCGACGGCTGATGCAGGCAAGATGGCCGCCACTCGCACGCAGGCAGAGCTGCTATCGGCGCCTGATCAGTTACAGACACAGCCACAACTGCAGCCCCTCACGGCTCCTATGCCACCAGCAGCTATAGACCCTGCTTCCCCAGCTGGTATAGCGCAAGCAGTGGTGGCTTTGCTGGGCCCCACGCTCACTGCCACTGTGGATGCTGCAGTACACAGAGGGCTGGAACAGCTCCATATTGAAGTGCAGGCACAGGCACAAAGACTCGCACATGCAGAAGACAGGATCTCTTCGCTAGAGGATGACTCCTCAGCTGCCTCAGCTATGCTGGCACGCATTGATGTCGCACATAGGGACATCTGGCGCAAACTCGACGATTTGGAAAATCGCTCGAGAAGAAATAATTTGCGCATTATTGGACTCCCTGAGTCGGTTTCCGCCACTCAACTCACGAATATTTGCGCGAAAATAATTCCTGAACAATTAGGTCTCCGCATACCCTGCACCATTGAAAGGGCGCATCGCATCGGGCAATACTCTGAAAGTCATGTCAAACCACGCCACGTCATAGTAAAATACCTCAATTATGCTGACAAGGCGGCCATTATGCAAAAGTTTCGCCGCACACGCACGCTGTCTGTAGATGGAGCGCGATTACTGCTTTTTGCGGACTACTCCGTGGAGGTAATGAAACAGCGCAAGGCCTTCTCTGCGATCTGTACCACTCTTCACAATGCCCAAATCCGGTTCTCGTTGGCCTACCCGGCACTCCTTCGTGTCCAAACCCAAGACGGGGAACAACTCACCTTTGCCACACCTGACGAAGCAGAAAGTTACGTCAACACCCTGGGAACGGATATGGATCTCGCCAACTCTGCAGAAAATTCATCCTCTCCACAGGCTCCTTCTTCATCTACACTGCATAAACAAAGTAGCCCGACTAAGCCCCCTTACAAACGCATCCGCGTCACGCAGAAGGAGGACAGATCTGGCGGTCGCTGACAGCCCACGATGAAACCCTTTTTTTTTTTTCTTTATCGGACTCGCACTGGAAACGGGTAATATGGTCCCCCTTTCCTTTCTTTAGTCCTTTTATTGCTGGTCTAGTCTGCCCTTGTTTTTCCTTTTTTTTTTTATTATTATTATTTTGTCTTTCGGTCCGACTGAACCCTATGTTGCGATAGAGGACCTTGAAAATATTTGAACGCTGTGCCTGATCCTGTTTAGTGGTTACCTGACTATGTTCCTGTTATAATGGCGCTGTTCTTTAGCTCTCACAAAAAACAAACAAAAAAGTGCGCTGTAGAGGCTCCAGCTACTGATCGGTCCATTTCTGCTCACGCACAAGAGCTGACCATTCGTCCGCTAATGCATGCGCCTCTGTCTGGAGTCGCTATGCCCGCTTCATGGACCCCTGTATACTTTGCCTACGTGGTGCCCTCCCCCTCCCTGTAGCTTATTTACCGACATCAGGAGAGGTGCTGATGAGTAGCGGGAGCCTAACTAGGTAGTGGAACCTCATGTGGAAAAAAGTGAAGTGTTTATCGTGTGATGGGTGTTCTTTACACCTAAATGTTGCTCTGTTATTTCTTTTTTTAGGTACTTATGATGACTGTTTACTGTTTATTCCTATTTGTATTGCGTTTCTACCCTCAGGAGACCTGAGACACTTTGGTGACTCTCGTGCTGAAGATGCCCTGCCTTCAGGGGTGCCTCTTGGCAAGCCCCCGCCTCAATATACCATTTTACCTCAGACATGGCCTCGTCAGCCAGTGGGAGTCACCTGAGGTTTGTCTCATGGAATGTTAAGGGGCTTCGTTCTCCATGCAAACGTATGTCCATCCTTAGGCATTTGAAGCGTCTCCGGGCGGACGTGGCTCTGTTACAGGAGACACACCTGTCCGCAAATGATCTAACACGTCTCCGTAAACTATGGGTAGGCTCGGTGTATGCCTCACCGGCTATAGGCCGTAAGGCTGGAGTGGCTATCTTGCTGCACAAGAACCTGCGACACACTGTTAGGGAGGTCAGAGCAGACTCGACAGGCCGCAAGCTGACTGTACACTTGACTTTAGGAACCAAACAAGTTGCCATCACCAATATTTATGCCCCTAACGCCCCGGACTCCTCCTTTTTCCAAGATATGGTACAATGGATACTTACTGCCCCTGAAACCCTTCACCTGGTAGGAGGGGACTTCAATTCCGTCATGTCCACACTGGCCGACCGCACGAGTAAAGTGGCACGCGGACCGCACGATTCCCCCTCCCCGATGACCGACTCGACTCCACTAGCGCGATCTATTGCCTCCATGCGGTATGTAGATATGTGGCGTCTGATGCACCCGACGGATCAGGAGTACACCTTCTTTTCGCCCCCGCACAACTCGTTTTCCCGCATCGACTACTTTTTTGCCTCCCCTGCATTAACGACTACTTTGTGCGATTCGGAGATTGCGGATGCCAGAATTTCAGATCACAGCCCCATTATTATACATATGGCACAGGCTACACCCTCTTCCCCCTCGCCCACATGGCGATTTCCTTCATATCTAGCTGACAATGATGACTTCGGCCACATGCTTCGTGAAGCATGGAACGACTACACCTCAACTAACGGGGAACACATCACCAATCCGAACCTCTTCTGGGAAGCTGGCAAAGCTTTCCTGAGAGGGAAGATTATCTCGTATACCACTCAATTTAAAAGACATGCCAGGCAGCAATACGAACGGGCGAGTGAGGCTCTACGTTTGACACACGAACGCCTAACTCTAAGTCGCACCCCCAATAATATACAAGAGTGGCGTCAGGCTAAGCGTACGTTTGACCTTTGGGCGGAACAGCAAGAAGCTGCTAAAATGTCATACGTTAATCTGCATTATCACAGATACGGCAACAAAGCAGGCAAGTTACTAGCCAAGTTGTGCTCGGGGCCAAGAAGACCTACTCATATTTCCTCCCTGAAAGATACGACTGGCTCTCTGGTCACCTCGCCTGCTGAAATTAGTAACTTGCTTGAGGATTACTACACAAAACTCTATGCAGCTGACCAGACGGACAATGTGGCTGCGGAAGCTCTCCTGGCTAAGATCCGTCTGCCCAAGCTTAAAATTGCACAACTAGAGGAGATTAACGCCCCTATCACCTCTGATGATATCCGGCGCACAATCAAAAACATGGCATCTGCTAAGGCCCCAGGTCCAGACGGCTACACAGCTGAATTTTTTAAATTGACTAAGGACTTTGTTCCGGACACCCTACAACGGGTATATGCAGCCATGTGGGAGGGGGGCCCCTACCTTCCTACTGGTACGCAGGCGCACATAAAACTGCTATCTAAGAAGGGAAAGGATCCCTTATTGCCAGGCTCCTACCGCCCAATTTCCCTAATTAACGTGGACGTCAAAATTCTTTCCAAAATTATTGCGTCACGCTTGGCTCCGCTGCTCCCTTCTTTGTTACACTCGGCTCAATCTGGCTTTGTCCCGGGACGCTCGGCGACTCTAAACATCCGTAAGGTTTTGCTGGCACTGGAATACGCTAAAACGCACCCCGATCGCGACGTCGCTATTATTTCATTAGATGCCGAAAAAGCCTTTGACAACGTTAGTCTGTCTTGGTTGTTCAAAGTAATGGAACGGTTCGGTTTTTCGGGCCCGATCATGCGATTTTTGCAACAAATGTACGCATCACCAACTGCGCGTCTTGTTACCCCTGATTTTGTCTCGAACTCGATACCCCTAACAAAAGGGACAAGGCAGGGATGCCCCCTGTCCCCCCTACTTTTTAATTTTGCCATTGAGCCCTTGTCGAGATTACTCAACTCCCATGAAGGGATCAGTGGCGTCCCCGTGGGTAACCAAGTTCTTCGCTCTGCCCTATTTGCAGATGACATACTCCTATTCTCCACTGACCCCCTCACAGACTTTGACAGACTCCGAGATCACTTTGCGGCCTTCCGACTATGCTCTGGCTTACGTATAAATTTTGACAAAAGCGAAATTCTGGCACTCAACCCACGATTATCTCCTAGATGGAGACCTCTATCTCCATTTACTATGGCAACTCAACACATTACATACCTAGGCATACGCATAGGCCGTGACCCATCTTCTTTGTATGTCCTTAATTACCCTCCGTTAATTTCAAAAATTGTCAAGGAGCTAGAAGCATGGGCGGCCCTCCCCCTTTCACTCTTTGGGAGATGCCACCTTTTTAAAATGGTGTCATTTGCACGCTTACTTTATCCGATGCAGACCATACCTTTATTATTGAAACACTCTGATGTGCAAAAAATCCATAGGGCTCTGTCTACTTTTATATGGTCCCGCAAAAAGCCACGCATTGCGCTGCAAAAACTATGCCTCCCAAAGTCTGAGGGTGGGGCGGGTCTACCCAATATTCGGTTTTATAATCTTTCATGCTTACTTAGACAGGGAATGGACTGGCTGAGTGGAAAGTCAAAATATTGCAATATCTTACTTGAGGGTGCTCTGACCGCCCCACATACCCTTTCAGCCATCCTTCACTCCAATAATAATGCTCTACCATCCCACCTCAAGTCAAGTATACTTATTAGAGATACAGTCATCGCTTGGAGGGAGGTACGGAAACTGTTGGGCCTTCCATCTAGTATCTCACGCTATCTACCAATCCAGGGCAACCCTATGTTTCTTCCGTCCACTCTTCACAAAGCATTTGATCACTGGCAAATCAAAGGGCTAACGAAAATAACCTCTGTCTACCATGGTGAACCTGCTAAGTTTAAGTCCTTCGGGGCCCTGTCGAGTGAATTCTCATTACCACCGTCGCACTCCTTCTTTTACCATCAACTAATTGACTATCTGAGGTCTTGTCATGGACCTAAATCTGATCCTTTCCAGCAGTCCTTCATTGATGTTGTACTAAAGAGAAACGACTATTCCATCTCCAGTCTTTACTCCTACCTTATTCAACACCAAACGGAGAAATACCACCTTGCGCCATTCCGAAAATGGTCCACCCTATTTGACGATGACGATCTACCGGAAAAAATCCTTGAGGGATACAGACATGTTCGCAAACTAACTATATCGGAAACATGGCGTGAAACACAATTTAAGATTATACACAGAGCGTATTTTCCGTTTCGCTTTAATAAAGCGGACCCAACTCAAGCGCAATGCTCCTGGTGCTCCCAACCTCGCCCCACGTTGATACACCGTCTTTGGGACTGTACAGCCATCTCCAAATTCTGGGACTCTGTCATTGCCCACATATGCACAGTCCATGATACTAGGATCCCGAAGGATCGGTTATTATGCCTGTTTGACTACACGCCACTAGCATCCTCTACAACGGCACTGGCGCCCCTCGTTATTCCGCAATGGGCTCATCTCTGCCTCCTAGTGGCTCGCAGGACTATTATGTCCCATTGGATTTCACCAACACCACCCTCGCTGGAAGCAGTGAAAAGGACCATGCTCTCACTCTTTTACTTGGAGAGGCTGGACACGATTACGCTAAACTTTCGCTCTACTTCCCGCTTTTTTGCGAGATGGCGTACCTATATTGTGGCCACATTAACTCGGACAGTCTTACAAGAAGCCATGCGACCATTTCGCTATACCGACTGGTACTTGAAAAGAGACCTCACCAACTCGTTAGGCCACCTTAAGGTCTCTGATCTATCTGACCCCTCTACTTCCTGAACACCGTAATACGACCATGGCTTTTTGGAGCTCCTTGACTTCCATGACTCTTTTATACCTACAGCCATTAAGTCCCGTAGCTATGCTAGCTATGGATGTGGTTAGGCTGATACATACTGTATAACATTCAGTGTTGGGTATTTGCTTCATGCTTCTACTCCTGAGGGTTTTACTTTTGTGTTTTTTTTTTTTTTTTTTTTTTTTTCTCTTTATTGCTACTGTATAAGTCATCACTTATGTTTGTTTATGTTGTACTGCTCTGGTATACTGCATATTGACTACTGTTTTGGGGTTGTTTTTACCCCTCCTATCTGTAAGATGGAAATCCAAATAAAAATATTTGCAAAAAAAAAAAAAAGAAAGACTCGGGAAAAAAAAGATTCAAGGACTCCACCACACCAACTAAAAAAAAAAAAGCCTACAGCACCTGGTATTCCCAGGCGGTCTCCCATCCAGGTACTAACCAGGCCCGACCCTGCTTAGCCTCCGAGATCAGACAAGATCGGGCGCTTTCAGGGTGATGTGGCCGTAGGCGATAACCATGGCTGCCCTTAACTCTCTTGAAGATAGCATGTAAGAAAGACTCGGGAAAAAAAAGATTCAAGGACTCCACCACACCAACTAAAAAAAAAAAACTACAGCACCTGGTATTCCCAGGCGGTCTCCCATCCAGGTACTAACCAGGCCCGACCCTGCTTAGCCTCCGAGATCAGACGAGATCGGGCGCTTTCAGGGTGATGTGGCCGTAGGCGATAACCATGGCTGTCCTTAACTCTCTTGAAGATAGCATGGAAGAAAGACTCGGGAAAAAAAAGATTCAAGGACTCCACCACACCAACTAAAAAAAAAAGCCTACAGCACCTGGTATTCCCAGGCGGTCTCCCATCCAGGTACTAACCAGGCCCGACCCTGCTTAGCCTCCGAGATCAGACGAGATCGGGCGCTTTCAGGGTGATGTGGCCGTAGGCCATAACCATGGCTGTCCTTAACTCTCTTGAAGATAGCATGTAAGAAAGACTCGGGAAAAAAAAGATTCAAGGACTCCACCACACCAACTAAAAAAAAAAGCCTACAGCACCTGGTATTCCCAGGCGGTCTCCCATCCAGGTACTAACCAGGCCCGACCCTGCTTAGCCTCCGAGATCAGACGAGATCGGGCGCTTTCAGGGTGATGTGGCCGTAGGCGATAACCATGGCTGTCCTTAACTCTCTTGAAGATAGCATGTAAGAAAAACTCGGGAAAAAAAAGATTCAAGGACTCCACCACACCAACTAAAAAAAAAAAAGCCTACAGCACCTGGTATTCCCAGGCGGTCTCCCATCCAGGTACTAACCAGGCCCGACCCTGCTTAGCCTCCGAGATCAGACGAGATCGGGCGCTTTCAGGGTGATGTGGCCGTAGGCGATAACCATGGCTGTCCTTAACTCTCTTGAAGATAGCATGTAAGAAAGACTCGGGAAAAAAAAGATTCAAGGACTCCACCACACCAACTAAAAAAAAAAGCCTACAACACCTGGTATTCCCAGGCGGTCTCCCATCCAGGTACTAACCAGGCACGACCCTGCTTAGCCTCCGAGATCAGACGAGATCGGGCGCTTTCAGGGTGATGTGGCCGTAGGCGATAACCATGGCTGTCCTTAACTCTCTTGAAGATAGCATGGAAGAAAGACTCGGGGAAAAAAAAGATTCAAGGACTCCACCACACCAACTAAAAAAAAAAAGCCTACAGCACCTGGTATTCCCAGGCGGTCTCCCATCCAGGTACTAACCAGGCCCGACCCTGCTTAGCCTCCGAGATCAGACGAGATCGGGCGCTTTCAGGGTGATGTGGCCGTAGGCGATAACCATGGCTGTCCTTAACTCTCTTGAAGATAGCATGGAAGAAAGACTCGGGGAAAAAAAAGATTCAAGGACTCCACCACACCAACTAAAAAAAAAAAGCCTACAGCACCTGGTATTCCCAGGCGGTCTCCCATCCAGGTACTAACCAGGCCCGACCCTGCTTAGCCTCCGAGATCAGACGAGATCGGGCGCTTTCAGAGGGATGTGGCCGTAGGCGATAACCATGGCTGTCCTTAACTCTCTTGAAGATAGCATGGAAGAAAGACTCGGGGAAAAAAAAGATTCAAGGACTCCACCACACCAACTAAAAAAAAAAAGCCTACAGCACCTGGTATTCCCAGGCGGTCTCCCATCCAGGTACTAACCAGGCCCGACCCTGCTTAGCCTCCGAGATCAGACGAGATCGGGCGCTTTCAGGGTGATGTGGCCGTAGGCGATAACCATGGCTGTCCTTAACTCTCTTGAAGATAGCATGGAAGAAAGACTCGGGGAAAAAAAAGATTCAAGGACTCCACCACACCAACTAAAAAAAAAAAGCCTACAGCACCTGGTATTCCCAGGCGGTCTCCCATCCAGGTACTAACCAGGCCCGACCCTGCTTAGCCTCCGAGATCAGACGAGATCGGGCGCTTTCAGGGTGATGTGGCCGTAGGCGATAACCATGGCTGTCCTTAACTCTCTTGAAGATAGCATGGAAGAAAGACTTGGGGAAAAAAAAGATTCAAGGACCCCACCACACCAACCAAAAAAAAAAAGCCTACAGCACCTGGTATTCCCAGGCGGTCTCCCATCCAGGTACTAACCAGGCCCGACCCTGCTTAGCCTCCGAGATCAGACGAGATCGGGCGCTTTCAGGGTGATGTGGCCGTAGGCGATAACCATGGCTGTCCTTAACTCTCTTGAAGATAGCATGGAAGAAAGACTCGGGGAAAAAAAAGATTCAAGGACTCCACCACACCAACTAAAAAAAAAAAGCCTACAGCACCTGGTATTCCCAGGCGGTCTCCCATCCAGGTACTAACCAGGCCCGACCCTGCTTAGCCTCCGAGATCAGACGAGATCGGGCGCTTTCAGGGTGATGTGGCCGTAGGCGATAACCATGGCTGTCCTTAACTCTCTTGAAGATAGCATGGAAGAAAGACTCGGGGAAAAAAAAGATTCAAGGACTCCACCACACCAACTAAAAAAAAAAAGCCTACAGCACCTGGTATTCCCAGGCGGTCTCCCATCCAGGTACTAACCAGGCCCGACCCTGCTTAGCCTCCGAGATCAGACGAGATCGGGCGCTTTCAGGGTGATGTGGCCGTAGGCGATAACCATGGCTGTCCTTAACTCTCTTGAAGATAGCATGGAAGAAAGACTCGGG
Source organism: Rana temporaria (assembly GCF_905171775.1). NCBI lineage: Eukaryota > Metazoa > Chordata > Amphibia > Anura > Ranidae > Rana > Rana temporaria. Next base: position 154,952,894 of record NC_053496.1, on the reverse strand, counting down.
GAAAAAAAAGATTCAAGGACTCCACCACACCAACTAAAAAAAAAAAGCCTACAGCACCTGGTATTCCCAGGCGGTCTCCCATCCAGGTACTAACCAGGCCCGACCCTGCTTAGCCTCCGAGATCAGACGAGATCGGGCGCTTTCAGGGTGATGTGGCCGTAGGCGATAACCATGGCTGTCCTTAACTCTCTTGAAGATAGCATGGAAGAAAGACTCGGGGAAAAAAAAGATTCAAGGACTCCACCACACCAACTAAAAAAAAAAAGCCTACAGCACCTGGTATTCCCAGGCGGTCTCCCATCCAGGTACTAACCAGGCCCGACCCTGCTTAGCCTCCGAGATCAGACGAGATCGGGCGCTTTCAGGGTGATGTGGCCGTAGGCGATAACCATGGCTGTCCTTAACTCTCTTGAAGATAGCATGGAAGAAAGACTCGGGGAAAAAAAAGATTCAAGGACTCCACCACACCAACTAAAAAAAAAAAGCCTACAGCACCTGGTATTCCCAGGCGGTCTCCCATCCAGGTACTAACCAGGCCCGACCCTGCTTAGCCTCCGAGATCAGACGAGATCGGGCGCTTTCAGGGTGATGTGGCCGTAGGCGATAACCATGGCTGTCCTTAACTCTCTTGAAGATAGCATGGAAGAAAGACTCGGGGAAAAAAAAGATTTAAGGACTCCACCACACCAACTAAAAAAAAAAAGCCTACAGCACCTGGTATTCCCAGGCGGTCTCCCATCCAGGTACTAACCAGGCCCGACCCTGCTTAGCCTCCGAGATCAGACGAGATCGGGCTCTTTCAGGGTGATGTGGCCGTAGGCGATAACCTTGGCTGTCCTTAACTCTCTTGAAGATAGCATGGAAGAAAGACTCGGGGAAAAAAAAGATTCAAGGACTCCACCACACCAACTAAAAAAAAAAAGCCTACAGCACCTGGTATTCCCAGGCGGTCTCCCATCCAGGTACTAACCAGGCCCGACCCTGCTTAGCCTCCGAGATCAGACGAGATCGGGCGCTTTCAGGGTGATGTGGCCGTAGGCGATAACCATGGCTGTCCTTAACTCTCTTGAAGATAGCATGGAAGAAAGACTCGGGGGAAAAAAAGATTCAAGGACTCCACCACACCAACTAAAAAAAAAAAGCCTACAGCACCTGGTATTCCCAGGCGGTCTCCCATCCAGGTACTAACCAGGCCCGACCCTGCTTAGCCTCCGAGATCAGACGAGATCGGGCGCTTTCAGGGTGATGTGGCCGTAGGCGATAACCATGGCTGTCCTTAACTCTCTTGAAGATAGCATGGAAGAAAGACTCGGGGAAAAAAAGATTCAAGGACTCCACCACACCAACTAAAAAAAAAAAGCCTACAGCACCTGGTATTCCCAGGCGGTCTCCCATCCAGGTACTAACCAGGCCCGACCCTGCTTAGCCTCCGAGATCAGACGAGATCGGGCGCTTTCAGGGTGATGTGGCCGTAGGCGATAACCATGGCTGTCCTTAACTCTCTTGAAGATAGCATGGAAGAAAGACTCGGGGGAAAAAAAGATTCAAGGACTCCACCACACCAACTAAAAAAAAAAGCCTACAGCACCTAGTATTCCCAGGCGGTCTCCCATCCAGGTACTAACCAGGCCCGACCCTGCTTAGCCTCCGAGATCAGACGAGATCGGGCGCTTTCAGGGTGATGTGGCCGTAGGCGATAACCATGGCTGTCCTTAACTCTCTTGAAGATAGCATGGAAGAAAGACTCGGGGAAAAAAAAGATTCAAGGACTCCACCACACCAACTAAAAAAAAAAAGCCTACAGCACCTGGTATTCCCAGGCGGTCTCCCATCCAGGTACTAACCAGGCCCGACCCTGCTTAGCCTCCGAGATCAGACGAGATCGGGCGCTTTCAGGGTGATGTGGCCGTAGGCGATAACCATGGCTGTCCTTAACTCTCTTGAAGATAGCATGGAAGAAAGACTCGGGGAAAAAAAAGATTCAAGGACTCCACCACACCAACTAAAAAAAAAAAGCCTACAGCACCTGGTATTCCCAGGCGGTCTCCCATCCAGGTACTAACCAGGCCCGACCCTGCTTAGCCTCCGAGATCAGACGAGATCGGGCGCTTTCAGGGTGATGTGGCCGTAGGCGATAACCATGGCTGTCCTTAACTCTCTTGAAGATAGCATGGAAGAAAGACTCGGGGAAAAAAAAGATTCAAGGACTCCACCACACCAACTAAAAAAAAAAAGCCTACAGCACCTGGTATTCCCAGGCGGTCTCCCATCCAGGTACTAACCAGGCCCGACCCTGCTTAGCCTCCGAGATCAGACGAGATCGGGCGCTTTCAGGGTGATGTGGCCGTAGGCGATAACCATGGCTGTCCTTAACTCTCTTGAAGATAGCATGGAAGAAAGACTCGGGGAAAAAAAAGATTCAAGGACTCCACCACACCAACTAAAAAAAAAAAGCCTACAGCACCTGGTATTCCCAGGCGGTCTCCCATCCAGGTACTAACCAGGCCCGACCCTGCTTAGCCTCCGAGATCAGACGAGATCGGGCGCTTTCAGGGTGATGTGGCCGTAGGCGATAACCATGGCTGTCCTTAACTCTCTTGAAGATAGCATGGAAGAAAGACTCGGGGAAAAAAAAGATTCAAGGACTCCACCACACCAACTAAAAAAAAAAAGCCTACAGCACCTGGTATTCCCAGGCGGTCTCCCATCCAGGTACTAACCAGGCCCGACCCTGCTTAGCCTCCGAGATCAGACGAGATCGGGCGCTTTCAGGGTGATGTGGCCGTAGGCGATAACCATGGCTGTCCTTAACTCTCTTGAAGATAGCATGGAAGAAAGACTCGGGGAAAAAAAAGATTCAAGGACTCCACCACACCAACTAAAAAAAAAAAGCCTACAGCACCTGGTATTCCCAGGCGGTCTCCCATCCAGGTACTAACCAGGCCCGACCCTGCTTAGCCTCCGAGATCAGACGAGATCGGGCGCTTTCAGGGTGATGTGGCCGTAGGCGATAACCATGGCTGTCCTTAACTCCCTTGAAGATAGCATGGAAGAAAGACTCGGGGAAAAAAAAGATTCAAGGACTCCACCACACCAACTAAAAAAAAAAAGCCTACAGCACCTGGTATTCCCAGGCGGTCTCCCATCCAGGTACTAACCAGGCCCGACCCTGCTTAGCCTCCGAGATCAGACGAGATCGGGCGCTTTCAGGGTGATGTGGCCGTAGGCGATAACCATGGCTGTCCTTAACTCTCTTGAAGATAGCATGGAAGAAAGACTCGGGGAAAAAAAAGATTCAAGGACTCCACCACACCAACTAAAAAAAAAAAGCCTACAGCACCTGGTATTCCCAGGCGGTCTCCCATCCAGGTACTAACCAGGCCCGACCCTGCTTAGCCTCCGAGATCAGACGAGATCGGGCGCTTTCAGGGTGATGTGGCCGTAGGCGATAACCATGGCTGTCCTTAACTCTCTTGAAGATAGCATGGAAGAAAGACTCGGGGAAAAAAAAGATTCAAGGACTCCACCACACCAACTAAAAAGAAAAAGCCTACAGCACCTGGTATTCCCAGGCGGTCTCCCATCCAGGTACTAACCAGGCCCGACCCTGCTTAGCCTCCGAGATCAGTCGAGATCGGGCGCTTTCAGGGTGATGTGGCCGTAGGCGATAACCATGGCTGTCCTTAACTCTCTTGAAGATAGCATGGAAGAAAGACTCGGGGGAAAAAAAGATTCAAGGACTCCACCACACCAACTAAAAAAAAAAAGCCTACAGCACCTGGTATTCCCAGGCGGTCTCCCATCCAGGTACTAACCAGGCCCGACCCTGCTTAGCCTCCGAGATCAGACGAGATCGGGCGCTTTCAGGGTGATGTGGCCGTAGGCGATAACCATGGCTGTCCTTAACTCTCTTGAAGATAGCATGGAAGAAAGACTCGGGGGAAAAAAAGATTCAAGGACTCCACCACACCAACTAAAAAAAAAAAAGCCTACAGCACCTGGTATTCCCAGGCGGTCTCCCATCCAGGTACTAACCAGGCCCGACCCTGCTTAGCCTCCGAGATCAGACGAGATCGGGCGCTTTCAGGGTGATGTGGCCGTAGGCGATAACCATGGCTGTCCTTAACTCTCTTGAAGATAGCATGGAAGAAAGACTCGGGGGAAAAAAAGATTCAAGGACTCCACCACACCAACTAAAAAAAAAAAGCCTACAGCACCTGGTATTCCCAGGCGGTCTCCCATCCAGGTACTAACCAGGCCCGACCCTGCTTAGCCTCCGAGATCAGACGAGATCGGGCGCTTTCAGGGTGATGTGGCCGTAGGCGATAACCATGGCTGTCCTTAACTCTCTTGAAGATAGCATGGAAGAAAGACTCGGGGGAAAAAAAGATTCAAGGACTCCACCACACCAACTAAAAAAAAAAAGCCTACAGCACCTGGTATTCCCAGGCGGTCTCCCATCCAGGTACTAACCAGGCCCGACCCTGCTTAGCCTCCGAGATCAGACGAGATCGGGCGCTTTCAGGGTGATGTGGCCGTAGGCGATAACCATGGCTGTCCTTAACTCTCTTGAAGATAGCATGGAAGAAAGACTCGGGGAAAAAAAAGATTCAAGGACTCCACCACACCAACTAAAAAAAAAAAGCCTACAGCACCTGGTATTCCCAGGCGGTCTCCCATCCAGGTACTAACCAGGCCCGACCCTGCTTAGCCTCCGAGATCAGACGAGATCGGGCGCTTTCAGGGTGATGTGGCCGTAGGCGATAACCATGGCTGTCCTTAACTCTCTTGAAGATAGCATGGAAGAAAGACTCGGGGAAAAAAAAGATTCAAGGACTCCACCACACCAACTAAAAAAAAAAAGCCTACAGCACCTGGTATTCCCAGGCGGTCTCCCATCCAGGTACTAACCAGGCCCGACCCTGCTTAGCCTCCGAGATCAGACGAGATCGGGCGCTTTCAGGGTGATGTGGCCGTAGGCGATAACCATGGCTGTCCTTAACTCTCTTGAAGATAGCATGGAAGAAAGACTCGGGGAAAAAAAAGATTCAAGGACTCCACCACACCAACTAAAAAAAAAAGCCTACAGCACCTGGTATTCCCAGGCGGTCTCCCATCCAGGTACTAACCAGGCCCGACCCTGCTTAGCCTCCGAGATCAGACGAGATCGGGCGCTTTCAGGGTGATGTGGCCGTAGGCGATAACCATGGCTGTCCTTAACTCTCTTGAAGATAGCATGGAAGAAAGACTGGGGAAAAAAAAGATTCAAGGACTCCACCACACCAACTAAAAAAAAAAAGCCTACAGCACCTGGTATTCCCAGGCGGTCTCCCATCCAGGTACTAACCAGGCCCGACCCTGCTTAGCCTCCGAGATCAGACGAGATCGGGCGCTTTCAGGGTGATGTGGCCGTAGGCGATAACCATGGCTGTCCTTAACTCTCTTGAAGATAGCATGGAAGAAAGACTCGGGGAAAAAAAGATTCAAGGACTCCACCACACCAACTAAAAAAAAAAAGCCTACAGCACCTGGTATTCCCAGGCGGTCTCCCATCCAGGTACTAACCAGGCCCGACCCTGCTTAGCCTCCGAGATCAGACGAGATCGGGCGCTTTCAGGGTGATGTGGCCGTAGGCGATAACCATGGCTGTCCTTAACTCTCTTGAAGATAGCATGGAAGAAAGACTCGGGGAAAAAAAGATTCAAGGACTCCACCACACCAACTAAAAAAAAAAAGCCTACAGCACCTGGTATTCCCAGGCGGTCTCCCATCCAGGTACTAACCAGGCCCGACCCTGCTTAGCCTCCGAGATCAGACGAGATCGGGCGCTTTCAGGGTGATGTGGCCGTAGGCGATAACCATGGCTGTCCTTAACTCTCTTGAAGATAGCATGGAAGAAAGACTCGGGGAAAAAAAAGATTCAAGGACTCCACCACACCAACTAAAAAAAAAAAGCCTACAGCACCTGGTATTCCCAGGCGGTCTCCCATCCAGGTACTAACCAGGCCCGACCCTGCTTAGCCTCCGAGATCAGACGAGATCGGGCGCTTTCAGGGTGATGTGGCCGTAGGCGATAACCATGGCTGTCCTTAACTCTCTTGAAGATAGCATGGAAGAAAGACTCGGGGGAAAAAAAGATTCAAGGACTCCACCACACCAACTAAAAAAAAAAAGCCTACAGCACCTGGTATTCCCAGGCGGTCTCCCATCCAGGTACTAACCAGGCCCGACCCTGCTTAGCCTCCGAGATCAGACGAGATCGGGCGCTTTCAGGGTGATGTGGCCGTAGGCGATAACCATGGCTGTCCTTAACTCTCTTGAAGATAGCATGGAAGAAAGACTCGGGGGAAAAAAAGATTCAAGGACTCCACCACACCAACTAAAAAAAAAAAGCCTACAGCACCTGGTATTCCCAGGCGGTCTCCCATCCAGGTACTAACCAGGCCCGACCCTGCTTAGCCTCCGAGATCAGACGAGATCGGGCGCTTTCAGGGTGATGTGGCCGTAGGCGATAACCATGGCTGTCCTTAACTCTCTTGAAGATAGCATGGAAGAAAGACTCGGGGAAAAAAAAGATTCAAGGACTCCACCACACCAACTAAAAAAAAAGCCTACAGCACCTGGTATTCCCAGGCGGTCTCCCATCCAGGTACTAACCAGGCCCGACCCTGCTTAGCCTCCGAGATCAGACGAGATCGGGCGCTTTCAGGGTGATGTGGCCGTAGGCGATAACCATGGCTGTCCTTAACTCTCTTGAAGATAGCATGGAAGAAAGACTCGGGGGAAAAAAAGATTCAAGGACTCCACCACACCAACTAAAAAAAAAAAGCCTACAGCACCTGGTATTCCCAGGCGGTCTCCCATCCAGGTACTAACCAGGCCCGACCCTGCTTAGCCTCCGAGATCAGACGAGATCGGGCGCTTTCAGGGTGATGTGGCCGTAGGCGATAACCATGGCTGTCCTTAACTCTCTTGAAGATAGCATGGAAGAAAGACTCGGGGGAAAAAAAAGATTCAAGGACTCCACCACACCAACTAAAAAGAAAAAGCCTACAGCACCTGGTATTCCCAGGCGGTCTCCCATCCAGGTACTAACCAGGCCCGACCCTGCTTAGCCTCCGAGATCAGACGAGATCGGGCGCTTTCAGGGTGATGTGGCCGTAGGCGATAACCATGGCTGTCCTTAACTCTCTTGAAGATAGCATGGAAGAAAGACTCGGGGAAAAAAAAGATTCAAGGACTCCACCACACAACTAAAAAAAAAGCCTACAGCACCTGGTATTCCCAGGCGGTCTCCCATCCAGGTACTAACCAGGCCCGACCCTGCTTAGCCTCCGAGATCAGACGAGATCGGGCGCTTTCAGGGTGATGTGGCCGTAGGCGATAACCATGGCTGTCCTTAACTCTCTTGAAGATAGCATGGAAGAAAGACTCGGGGGAAAAAAGAGATTCAAGGACTCCACCACACAACTAAAGAAAAGCCTACAGCACCTGGTATTCCCAGGCGGTCTCCCATCCAGGTACTAACCAGGCCCGACCCTGCTTAGCCTCCGAGATCAGACGAGATCGGGCGCTTTCAGGGTGATGTGGCCGTAGGCGATAACCATGGCTGTCCTTAACTCTCTTGAAGATAGCATGGAAGAAAGACTCGGGGGAAAAAAAGATTCAAGGACTCCACCACACAACAAAAAAAAGCCTACAGCACCTGGTATTCCCAGGTGGTCTCCCATCCAGGTACTAACCAGGCCCGACCCTGCTTAGCCTCCGAGATCAGACGAGATCGGGCGCTTTCAGGGTGATGTGGCCGTAGGCGATAACCATGGCTGTCCTTAACTCTCTTGAAGATAGCATGGAAGAAAGACTCGGGGGAAAAAAAGATTCAAGGACTCCACCACAAACTAAAAAAAAGCCTACAGCACCTGGTATTCCCAGGCGGTCTCCCATCCAGGTACTAACCAGGCCCGACCCTGCTTAGCCTCCGAGATCAGACGAGATCGGGCGCTTTCAGGGTGATGTGGCCGTAGGCGATAACCATGGCTGTCCTTAACTCTCTTGAAGATAGCATGGAAGAAAGACTCGGGGAAAAAAAAGATTCAAGGACTCCACCACACCAACTAAAAAAAAAGCCTACAGCACCTGGTATTCCCAGGCGGTCTCCCATCCAGGTACTAACCAGGCCCGACCCTGCTTAGCCTCCGAGATCAGACGAGATCGGGCGCTTTCAGGGTGATGTGGCCGTAGGCGATAACCATGGCTGTCCTTAACTCTCTTGAAGATAGCATGGAAGAAAGACTGGGGAAAAAAAAGATTCAAGGACTCCACCACACAACAAAAAAAAAGCCTACAGCACCTGGTATTCCCAGGCGGTCTCCCATCCAGGTACTAACCAGGCCCGACCCTGCTTAGCCTCCGAGATCAGACGAGATCGGGCGCTTTCAGGTGATGTGGCCGTAGGCGATAACCATGGCTGTCCTTAACTCTCTTGAAGATAGCATGGAAGAAAGACTCGGGGAAAAAAAGAGATTCAAGGACTCCACCACACCAACAAAAAAAGCCTACAGCACCTGGTATTCCCAGGCGGTCTCCCATCCAGGTACTAACCAGGCCCGACCCTGCTTAGCCTCCGAGATCAGACGAGATCGGGCGCTTTCAGGGTGATGTGGCCGTAGGCGATAACCATGGCTGTCCTTAACTCTCTTGAAGATAGCATGGAAGAAAGACTGGGGAAAAAAAGAGATTCAAGACTCCACCAAAACAAAAAAAGCCTACAGCACCTGGTATTCCCAGGCGGTCTCCCATCCAGGTACTAACCAGGCCCGACCCTGCTTAGCCTCCGAGATCAGACGAGATCGGGCGCTTTCAGGGTGATGTGGCCGTAGGCGATAACCATGGCTGTCCTTAACTCTCTTGAAGATAGCATGGAAGAAAGACTCGGGGAAAAAAGAGATTCAAGGACTCCACCACAAACAAAAAAAGCCTACAGCACCTGGTATTCCCAGGCGGTCTCCCATCCAGGTACTAACCAGGCCCGACCCTGCTTAGCCTCCGAGATCAGACGAGATCGGGCGCTTTCAGGGTGATGTGGCCGTAGGCGATAACCATGGCTGTCCTTAACTCTCTTGAAGATAGCATGGAAGAAAGACTCGGGGAAAAAAGAGATTCAAGACTCCACCAAAACAAAAAAAGCCTACAGCACCTGGTATTCCCAGGCGGTCTCCCATCCAGGTACTAACCAGGCCCGACCCTGCTTAGCCTCCGAGATCAGACGAGATCGGGCGCTTTCAGGGTGATGTGGCCGTAGGCGATAACCATGGCTGTCCTTAACTCTCTTGAAGATAGCATGGAAGAAAGACTGGGGAAAAAAGAGATTCAAGACTCCACCAAAACAAAAAAGCCTACAGCACCTGGTATTCCCAGGCGGTCTCCCATCCAGGTACTAACCAGGCCCGACCCTGCTTAGCCTCCGAGATCAGACGAGATCGGGCGCTTTCAGGGTGATGTGGCCGTAGGCGATAACCATGGCTGTCCTTAACTCTCTTGAAGATAGCATGGAAGAAAGACTCGGGAAAAAAGAGATTCAAGACTCCACCAAAACAAAAAAGCCTACAGCACCTGGTATTCCCAGGCGGTCTCCCATCCAGGTACTAACCAGGCCCGACCCTGCTTAGCCTCCGAGATCAGACGAGATCGGGCGCTTTCAGGGTGATGTGGCCGTAGGCGATAACCATGGCTGTCCTTAACTCTCTTGAAGATAGCATGGAAGAAAGACTGGGGGAAAAAAGAGATTCAAGGACTCCACCACAACAAAAAAGCCTACAGCACCTGGTATTCCCAGGCGGTCTCCCATCCAGGTACTAACCAGGCCCGACCCTGCTTAGCCTCCGAGATCAGACGAGATCGGGCGCTTTCAGGGTGATGTGGCCGTAGGCGATAACCATGGCTGTCCTTAACTCTCTTGAAGATAGCATGGAAGAAAGACTCGGGGAAAAAAAGAGATTCAAGGACTCCACCACAACAAAAAAAGCCTACAGCACCTGGTATTCCCAGGCGGTCTCCCATCCAGGTACTAACCAGGCCCGACCCTGCTTAGCCTCCGAGATCAGACGAGATCGGGCGCTTTCAGGGTGATGTGGCCGTAGGCGATAACCATGGCTGTCCTTAACTCTCTTGAAGATAGCATGGAAGAAAGACTGGGGAAAAAAAGAGATTCAAGGACTCCACCTCACCAACAAAAAAGCCTACAGCACCTGGTATTCCCAGGCGGTCTCCCATCCAGGTACTAACCAGGCCCGACCCTGCTTAGCCTCCGAGATCAGACGAGATCGGGCGCTTTCAAGGTGATGTGGCCGTAGGCGATAACCATGGCTGTCCTTAACTCTCTTGAAGATAGCATGGAAGAAAGACTGGGGGAAAAAAAGAGATTCAAGACTCCACCAAAACAAAAAAGCCTACAGCACCTGGTATTCCCAGGCGGTCTCCCATCCAGGTACTAACCAGGCCCGACCCTGCTTAGCCTCCGAGATCAGACGAGATCGGGCGCTTTCAGGGTGATGTGGCCGTAGGCGATAACCATGGCTGTCCTTAACTCTCTTGAAGATAGCATGGAAGAAAGACTGGGGGAAAAAAGAGATTCAAGACTCCACCAAAACAAAAAAGCCTACAGCACCTGGTATTCCCAGGCGGTCTCCCATCCAGGTACTAACCAGGCCCGACCCTGCTTAGCCTCCGAGATCAGACGAGATCGGGCGCTTTCAGGGTGATGTGGCCGTAGGCGATAACCATGGCTGTCCTTAACTCTCTTGAAGATAGCATGGAAGAAAGACTGGGAAAAAAAGAGATTCAAGGACTCCACCAAAACAAAAAAGCCTACAGCACCTGGTATTCCCAGGCGGTCTCCCATCCAGGTACTAACCAGGCCCGACCCTGCTTAGCCTCCGAGATCAGACGAGATCGGGCGCTTTCAGGGTGATGTGGCCGTAGGCGATAACCATGGCTGTCCTTAACTCTCTTGAAGATAGCATGGAAGAAAGACTGGGGGAAAAAAGAGATTCAAGGACTCCACCACAACAAAAAAGCCTACAGCACCTGGTATTCCCAGGCGGTCTCCCATCCAGGTACTAACCAGGCCCGACCCTGCTTAGCCTCCGAGATCAGACGAGATCGGGCGCTTTCAGGGTGATGTGGCCGTAGGCGATAACCATGGCTGTCCTTAACTCTCTTGAAGATAGCATGGAAGAAAGACTGGGGAAAAAAGAGATTCAAGACTCCACCAAAACAAAAAAGCCTACAGCACCTGGTATTCCCAGGCGGTCTCCCATCCAGGTACTAACCAGGCCCGACCTTGCTTAGCCTCCGAGATCAGACGAGATCGGGCGCTTTCAGGGTGATGTGGCCGTAGGCGATAACCATGGCTGTCCTTAACTCTCTTGAAGATAGCATGGAAGAAAGACTGGGGAAAAAAAGAGATTCAAGGACTCCACCACAACAACCAAAACAAAAAAGCCTACAGCACCTGGTATTCCCAGGCGGTCTCCCATCCAGGTACTAACCAGGCCCGACCCTGCTTAGCCTCCGAGATCAGACGAGATCGGGCGCTTTCAGGGTGATGTGGCCGTAGGCGATAACCATGGCTGTCCTTAACTCTCTTGAAGATAGCATGGAAGAAAGACTGGGGAAAAAAAGAGATTCAAGGACTCCACCACAACAACCAAAACAAAAAAGCCTATAGCACCTGGTATTCCCAGGTGGTCTCCCATCCAGGTACTAAACAGGCCCGACCTTGCTTAGCCTCCGAGATCAGACGAAATCGGGCGCTTTCAAGGTGATGTGGCCGTAGGCGATAACCATGGCTGTCCTTAACTCTCTTGAAGATAGCATGGAAGAAAGACTCGGGAAAAAAAAAGAGATTCAAGGACTCCACCACAACAAAAAAAGCCTACAGCACCTGGTATTCCCAGGTGGTCTCCCATCCAGGTACTAACCAGGCCCGACCCTGCTTAGCCTCCAAAATCAGTCAAGATCGGGCGCTTTCAAGGTGACGTGGCCGTAGCCGAAAACCATGGCTGGCCTTAACTCTCTTGAAGATAGCTTGGAAGAAAGACTAGAAGAAAAGATTCAAGTACTCCACCACAAAAAAAAAAAAAAAAAGCCTACAGCACCTGGTATTCCCAGGCGGTCTCCCATCCAGGTACTAACCAGGCACGACCCTACTTAGCCTCCGAGATCAGACGCTTTCAGGGTGAAGTGGCTGTAGGTGATGACCATGCCTGGCCTTAACTCTCTTGAACATAGCTTGGGAGAAGACTAGAAAAAAAAAAGATTCAAGGACTCCACCCAAAAAAAATAAAAATAAACAAAATCTGAAACCCTGTCCTGAAAAATGACCATTCAAATAAAATAAGGTTTGTGGTGAGTATGTTTCTGTGTGTTTTTTTTTTTTTTTTTTGTATTGTCTAAAAATAAATCCACCGCTCGGCGCTCACTAATCTACAAATAGCCAAAATTTTCTATCAAGATTCACCTCAAGTTACACTATTTTAGGATTTTCAGCAAAGTTCTTGTTACTGAAATTATCACTTATATTCTAGATAGAAGGATACAAAGCAAACATGATACCTGAGTAGACTATATAGCTGTGTAGTAACACAGATCGATAAACGTACTCAACGTATCTGGATACCAATATATGTATCATAGTGACCAGATAATAATATATAGAACATCAAACATGAAATTGTGTAATCAGCTGAGACATTTGTATGTATAACAATTTCTGCCATCACATCACACAAGGATCTCATGTCACCGGCTGGCGTTTTTGTTCCAGGCTCCTTCTTCTCAGCTATAGATGAGCAGAGTTCTGTATTAGAGGGAAATGTTTCCTGGTGGTCACTCTCCACTCATCTAATGTGGAGATCATTCTAGTGGGAGATGTGAGAAGATTGTTTTCTGTGTAGAATTTGTGTAGAAAAGAAGATAAGAGGAAGAATGGGACACACACTCAGGAGGATGGCTGTGTTTGCAGCCTCTGTGTTCAGCCTCCTCAGCAGCTCCCGGTAGCTGTAAGTGACCCCCGATAAGTGACAGTCCAGTGAGCAGATCGGGTCCCCGATGAAGATAGGACATTGTTTAATTTCAGAATAAAATCGTTTTTCTCTCTGCCCGGGAAACACAACAAGAGAGAGAAGATTCACCTACTCAGGAGTGACAGTCAGTGGGCGTGTCGTATGTGCGACCAATAGCAGTACAGACTAAAGCTTTGTACCAACCAATAGCAGTGCAGAACGTCTTTATATAAGCCAGAGCGGCGCAACCAATTGTATCTATTTGTACTTTTGCAAAATCATGACAGAGACTGAAAGCGCCCCAGCCGCCGCTCCTCCAGCGGAGCCCGCCGCCAAGAAGAAGCCGGCTAAGAAAGCAGCAGCCGGAGGAGCCAAGAAAGGTAGCAAGAAGCCGTCCGGTCCCAGCGTGTCCGAGCTCCTCCTCCAAGCAGTGGCCGCTTCCAAAGAGCGCAGCGGGGTCTCCCTGGCCGCCCTCAAGAAGGTCCTGGCCGCCGGAGGATACGATGTGGAGAAGAACAACAGCCGCCTCAAGGCCGGCATCAGGGGGCTGGTGACTAAGGGGAGCCTCGTCCAGGTCAAAGGACATGGCGCCTCCGGATCCTTCAAGATCAACAAGAAGCAGCAAGAGGGCGACAAGGCCAAGAAAATCGCCAACAAGAAGCCATCGGCTGCGGCCAAGTCCCCCAAGAAACCTGCGGCAGCCAAGAAGCCGGCCAAGTCCCCCAAGAAGAAAGCCCCCAGCAAAGCGGCCAAGAGCCCCAAGAAGGTCGCCAAGAGCCCCAAGAAGGCCGCCAAGAAACCGGCAAAGCCTGCAGCTGCTCCCGCCAAGAAGGCAACAAAGAGCCCCAAAAAGCCCAAAGCTGCAGCCAAGCCGAAAAAAGCCGCCAAAAGTCCGGCTAAGAAGGCGGCTAAGCCTAAGACAGCAGCCAAGCCCAAGAGGGCCGCTCCGAAGAAGAGATAAAGGCAGCAGTAGCCGGACACCCCCCTCATCTCCACCCCACACAAAGGCTCTTCTCAGAGCCACCCACCTCCTCCTAACAGAGCCGCACATACCTACCTACACTCACTAGGAGCCATATAGATTTTGCACACGGTCTAGATGAGATCGCATGTTCCCATCACACATTGTACATGTGTCCCTTGCAGAGAATCTCAGATTTGATATGATAAATCGCACAAAGATTACTAGAGATCCCTCCTGATATAAAAGGTTTTCTGGGCCCCTGCAACGATCCATTTCATGTGAAGATTGGAGCCCTGGAGATCCCCGACCACTGTCTGGTATCTGGGGGGGGGGGTATTATTCACACTTCCTCTTTCTAGATGGTTGTTCAGGATCTTCAATATTTCATGTGATCGGTATAAGGGGAATCCTTGTACTGATCGGGCATGTTAGAATGATCAGCAAAAAAAAAAAACATAGTGTTATGGACTTCTATTACAGCGAAGGGACTCTTCGCTGTCATAGAATTCCATATGTTCTCCTAAAAATATGAAGATGATTAGCAGCCCCGATGTCACATTTGAATTGCATTTTTATCTCCCGGCTCCCCATAAAATGACATACATGGTCTTATTCGCCAACACAGGAACCACAAGAGGCTGTGATTGGCTGATCAGACTATTTTCAAATTGCAAACTGCACAGCGATGACATTTCGGGGGGCAGAGGATGGTGTTGTGCACTCACAGTACTGATCACTATCTGGTGATTGGCTGACATAAAAAAAAAAAATGATTTGATGCTTGGAATGAGAAATGTACAACTCTCTACAGGGTGCCAATCATAGTCTTCTGTAGATAATGTGAAGAGAGTGTAAGATGTGCTGATGGGAAGGTGTAACAATGTCACCTGTGCGTGTGAGAGGGGAGATTGGAGAATAGCAGAGGAGAGATTCCTGTGGTAGAAAAATATCTTCATGCAGCAGAAAAATTAATATGGAGTGTGCGATTTAATACTAGTCAGTTGTATCATTTATACACCCGAGCTGAGAAATAGGTGATCTCGGGATCTGTTTACAGGAGGGGGAGGGGTGACTTTGTATTTATCTTGAACAGGTTATGTTTCCCCGATCTCCTGGCAATGGTGAGAGAAGTACAGAGAAATGAACAGAATCTTTCTAGGAACTTGTTTTGTTGTCCTATGTTACATTGTAGTATGTTGGGAACAGAGCGGCGCGAGAAAAGATCTCCTTCTTAGAGAGAAGTGTGAATTGTTACTTTGAAATGGTTTTAGAGATATTAGAGATGAATGAAGTAATGTGAGCGATCCTCCAAACACTATTTCTACTTAACACAGACATTCTCTTAGAATAAGAAATGAAGTGAGTAGAAAATACAATGAGGACAATTAAATACATGTGGTGGGGGGTGTAGAGGAAGTATTCGTATGATGTAGTAGGGAGGAGATTGTATGGAGCTCTTTGTGAGGAGGATGTGGTGGCTCTGAGAAGAGCCTTTGTTTTGTGTGTCGGAGGGGGTGATGAGGATGTCGGCGGAGTAGATTATGCCCTCTCTCCACGGATGCGGCGTGCCAGCTGTATGTCTTTGGGCATGATGGTGACCCTCTTGGCGTGGATGGCGCAGAGGTTGGTATCCTCGAAGAGTCCTACGAGATAAGCCTCGGAGGCCTCCTGCAGAGCCATGACGGCGGAGCTCTGGAAACGCAGGTCGGTCTTGAAGTCCTGGGCGATCTCTCGGACGAGGCGCTGGAAGGGCAGCTTGCGGATGAGCAGCTCGGTGGATTTCTGGTAGCGTCGGATCTCTCGGAGAGCGACGGTGCCGGGCCTGTAGCGGTGAGGCTTCTTGACTCCGCCGGTGGCCGGGGCGCTCTTGCGGGCGGCTTTGGTAGCCAGCTGCTTGCGGGGAGCTTTCCCTCCGGTGGACTTACGAGCGGTCTGCTTGGTTCTTGCCATGGCTGATGAAACACAAGTGTGATAGAATACGGGCTGTGCGGCGCCTATTTATACACATCACTGTCTTCTGATTGGAGAACTAACTCACACCCCTTTTCATGATTGGTTTACTTAAAAAACGCGGCATTTTTAAAATGCCCGCCAAGATCTGCCCGTTAACTGTGTTAGAGTTACCTTCTTTGTGTGGGGTTGGGAGTTCCCTCCACATCATACAATGTGTACGAATCAGGAGCTCTGACATTGGACTGATTATCTCCATAATACAGTAATTGAGACAGAAAATCCTCCTCCGATCTCACTGATCGGATAATTCCGTGGTTTGTGAATAACAGGTAGAAAGGTGACTTGTACAGCTTGTTCTATTCAGCACAATGATGTACTAACATGGAGGGGACAGATCGCTGAGCAGACAATGAGTTGTCTCCCCCCAGCTCCGGACAGATCCGGGATGGTGCATCATTATTTCTAGATGGTCCATGTGGATCAGGATTACACCATGAACTCCTATTGCTGGATTTACATTCCCCTTTCAATCTATTCCCCATGTAAACATTCTAAACGGTGTGCCGCTAACTCCTACCGGGGGATTTGAGGGAATGGACGCAGCGCGACATCTAGATGTCATTATCAATCCTATCAATGTACATTAAGGTTTTATTTGTCAAACAATGCACCAAAAACATTATTTGAACTATAATTCTCATGATATCATGTCAACATTAGGAGGTGACAGCTCTGATATGTAGTACACGGGTGGCTCTAAGAAGAGCATGTGTGTCCTGTTCGGATGATGGGGATTTGCTTGGCGCTGGTGTACTACATTATTATACAGGATTTATATAGCGCCAACAATTTGCACAGCTCTTTACAATAAAAAAAAAAAAAAGTCTGACAGTACAATCACAATGCAGCTCAATACAAACGGAATACGAGGGCCCTACTAATTGAGCTTGCAATGTAAAGAAATATGTTCAAAATCAAAGATTAGAGACTCCTTCTCAGTGTAAGAATCAGAAACATTGAGAATGGATCATTTGTGCCCAATATTTCAGTAAATTAGATGACACAGACAGTCTCTCCCCCGATTTAAGGTGAGTCGATGATTGTGTGTGTATATGTATTATATTTGGACTCCCATAAAGGAAGTTGATGCTGTATAACACAAATACATCACAAGGGGATGTATTGGTAAATATTCTGAGCAGATGATCCTTAAACTATTCCTAATATGTAAGCATCCCCCTGTATATGTGTCTCCGAAAATTAACACGATTTGTGAAAAGTTTAAGATCATTTATAAAACGGAAAACAAACTTATCGGTCAAAAAGTATACAATGAAAAGATATTATAGAATGTGTACTATAAAAATCCGCTATCTAGTTTCGGAAAATAACTCCCATGTATTCCCTGTCCAACACTGACACCTAGTGGTGATAAAATGCAAGCCTTTTACACGGGAAGATATTGGATGTTTTTTGTTCCCACTAGCCGACAATATTCATGTAAAAATTAGATGTTCCGGCTATCCATTCTACAGAACGGGGCAAAACAAAAAAAAAAAAACCTGGAATTCCTCAATAAAGGAAATCTGGAAGAATAGATGGTATTCGGATGGATTTATTCTAAAACATCCACAAATGTATAACTCCGTCAGATTACACAAACATGATTGATATCATACAATTAGTTTATTTTTCACCAATGTTTAGAATCTCTAATTGATACAATGTGATGAGAGCTCATTGATGGAAATGGTGGGTGGCTCTTAGAAGAGCCTTTGTGTCTTGTGTTGGGATGATGATGGGGGGATTACTTGGCGCTGGTGTACTTGGTGACGGCCTTGGTGCCCTCGGAGACGGCGTGCTTGGCCAGCTCTCCGGGCAGGAGGAGGCGGACGGCGGTCTGGATCTCCCGGGAGGTGATGGTGCGGCGCTTGTTGTAATGAGCCAGGCGGGAAGATTCTCCGGCGATGCGCTCGAAGATGTCATTGACAAAGGAGTTCATGATGCCCATGGCCTTGGAGGAGATGCCGGTGTCGGGGTGGACCTGCTTGAGCACCTTGTACACGTAGATGGCATAACTCTCCTTCCTGCTCTTCCTCCGCTTCTTGCCGTCCTTCTTCTGGCTCTTGGTGACGGCTTTCTTGGAGCCCTTCTTGGGCGCCGGGGCGGACTTGGCTGGTTCAGGCATGATTCGGATAAACTATATGTTTCTTGCTCTGTGAAGAGAAAGTGTGCTGGAGCCGCCCTTGTGTGCTGCTTATATAGGCGTCCTATGCAAATGAGTCCACACCCCTCCTCACTCTTCTATTGGAGGATTCAATCATGTGATGGAGAGTGACGTCATGGTTTCCTACCTTCTATTACAGATTGGTCTAGAGACAAGTCTTAACGCTATTGGCTGGATTCAAACGTGACCAATCGCAGCGTGTGACGTCGGAGCACTGAGTGTATAAATGAAGGGGAGTGATCTGTGGGGTGATATTCTCCATTGAGTAACCCAATCATCTACTTACAATGTCAGGACGCGGCAAACAAGGAGGCAAGGTTCGGGCTAAGGCCAAGACACGCTCATCCCGGGCTGGTCTGCAGTTCCCAGTCGGTCGTGTTCACCGTCTGCTCAGGAAGGGTAACTATGCCGAGCGGGTCGGCGCCGGAGCTCCAGTGTATCTCGCCGCCGTCCTCGAGTATCTCACGGCTGAGATCCTTGAGCTGGCCGGCAACGCCGCCCGCGACAACAAGAAGACCCGCATCATCCCCCGTCACCTCCAGCTGGCTGTCCGCAACGACGAGGAGCTCAACAAGCTGCTGGGCGGCGTCACCATTGCCCAAGGAGGAGTCCTGCCCAACATCCAGGCCGTGCTGCTGCCCAAGAAGACCGAGAGCCACAAGGCCACCAAATCCAAGTAATCCCGATCGCTTCATTCCCCTCCATTACCCAACAAAACAAAGGCTCTTCTAAGAGCCACCCACCTCTCCATACAAAGAGCCCGACACATGTACATTGTTTTTCTTTTTTCCTATTCTCAGGTACACAATTCACTCTAAAAAGCAAACATGTTGTATTCTAAACACTTCTCTACAAGTGACTAATAAAGTAGGAAGATTCGGACTTATTATACCCCCTCCATATAAAGACACCCATACATTGTTATCGGGAGATCTGATTGTATGTTCTCTCATTTCATGGCAGTTTATAGAACAAAGTGATGTCATTACAGGGAATGATCTTCATTGCTCTCCGTCCTTTAGTTCTGACGGATGATTCGATTTAATTCCATACACGCTAAACAAGAATACTTCCGACTGAGAAGCGACACAGATCTCCTTCAGAGTCACCAGAATAAAGAGATCTAAAGGAATCTCCAACAACTGTGATTTGCTCAACGTTCTAATTCTGTCGTAGAAATTTATCTCAGGAATTCGATAGACTGTTACAGTCATCTCAGATCCACTCAGCCGACCCTTCCGGGAACATTGATCAACTTGGTCCCCTTCATTTCAGTGGAATTATTTACCAAGAATAAGAAATACGTTGGAAATAATCATTTCCGAATTGTTTTGGTTTGACATCAGAATACAGAATCCGCCCTGCTATAGAGATGAATGGAAAGTCTACCGAACAAGTGTTTTCCGGGATGAGAACAGATCTCGGAATACATTTCTATGGAGTCCTCATAAAAAGACAGAATCACTGGCTGATGGAGGAACCGCCCACAGCTCGGTTTTCAAATTTGCCCGCCTGAATTGTGTAGATCGTTACAGATAAATATTCATCCCTCTTATACCGCCAAAACCTACACCGAGGAGATGATCGGATGAGACATTTACCGGAGAAATATGCGCTCTAATTTGCATTAGTCCGGAATGATTAGGAAATAATTCTGTTTGTTACTCAACCATGAGAAAACACTTCTGTATGTTCTCAGAATCCAGGATCTCATCACTGCTTCACACAAAATATGAAAGAGAAATGTCTTCTATTATAGATCTCTACTTTTCTATATGATGGAGAAATTAAGTCATGATCACATACAGATCTGATCATGAAATGTCACTGACTGATATTTATTTGTTGCTTTCAGACATTTATCAGTGAAAGATTGTCCTCATATCCCAACCAGAATATGTATAACAATAAATACATATCAACCATGACACCGATAAATATGTACAATGAATGCATACAAAAGGATATCTATATAGATAGATATCGAGCCCTTTCCAACTATATCAAGCGCTTATGAATTGGTAAAATCCGATATATCTTAAGTGAGTAATAATCAATATTAATGACCATTAGGTTAAAAAGCAGCTTCTCTATAAACCTACCAAATTCTTAAACGTGTAATAAAACACACAAAAATGCAGCGCTAAAAGTATCAAACAATATTAAATAATGTGCGTTGACGGAACCAATATCTTAAGTGTATCTTTGGTTCCATCAATGCACACTTGCTATTTGATATAGGCTGATGCTGTTTTATTATATTTAATGAATAAAGTAAATATTTCACGTCTGAACGAAAGAATCAGATCAATTCCCACTTTGTAACACGCACTCTGCCAGAGGTTTATAAGGTTCTGAGAATGTGAAATACTAGTATGCTGTGGTATCCCCGTATATATGTTTCTTTTTCAGAGTAATATATATATATATATTCGGTGTAATCTCTAAAAAAAAAAACTAGAAAGCCATTGAGAAGGAAGAATAGATTTGTCTTCTCTAGAAAAATTTCTGTTGCCTTAATATTTTTCAGAACAGCAGAATGTTTAGCAGCGTTACACATGGGGAAAAAAAAAAAAAAAAAAAAACACATCTATTCTGTGTAATGAACTGGTGTGACTCCGCCTTTTATCAGCATGGTTTCTATCAGGTCCGCACAGTCGCTATAAAAGGAGAGTGGACAGTCGGCTAATCTCAGTTCTTTGTACTATCAGAGAAGCGTAATCATGTCTGGTCGCGGTAAAGGAGGGAAGGGTCTGGGGAAAGGAGGCGCTAAGCGGCACAGGAAGGTGCTCCGGGACAACATCCAGGGCATCACCAAACCCGCCATCCGACGTTTGGCCCGCAGAGGGGGTGTCAAGCGCATCTCCGGACTCATCTATGAGGAGACCCGCGGAGTGCTCAAAGTCTTCCTGGAGAATGTCATCCGCGATGCCGTCACCTACACCGAGCACGCCAAGAGGAAGACTGTCACCGCCATGGATGTCGTCTATGCTCTCAAACGCCAGGGGCGCACTCTCTACGGATTCGGAGGCTAAATCCTCATGAACACCTACCCACTTCCCCTACACAAAGGCCCTTCTCAGGGCCACCCACCTTCTCATACAAAGGGCTGTCTATAGATTTATCTATACATTTCTCCCCGAGTTTTACGTTTCTAGCACTTTTAGGGGTGATCTTGAGGAGATTGCATAGTATGTGGCCAGGATTTAGAATGTCCACACATTTTGATGGTATAATATTTTGTATTCAAACAATTAAGTTGGACATGTCTGCTGGACATGAATCGTAAAATAGTTCTAGATGAAAAATACCGGGTAAGCGCTATAGAGTACTAAAGGGAAATATTCGTAATACTTATTTGTCACAAAGTATTTAATTCCCCCAGTAAGAGACATGATGATTGTATAGAAATCGTCCATTCATCTATTTCCTGGTCAGATCCGGAGCTTTGATCGCTCTGTTTCTCTGGCGGGAAATTTAAACATTCAAATCGAAGCCGAGCCAATCCCAGTTCTGGACGTTTCTTGAACCCTTTCTTTGTTAGACTAGGAATGTGATTAGAACACACATGGATCTCTCACCCCCTTTCCTGCAGAAAGAACACAAGAGATGGAGTGGAGGGAATCGAATTCTGGATGATCTCGTTACACCTTATTACATGTACCGACTAGTATATTACATCGATTGGAAGCACCATTTACATTTCTCTTTATATGGGAAGGTGGGTGTCCCCGAGTCATCTCTAACATTGGTAATTGTCTGATTTAGATCTGTATTAAATTCAGGATTGGAATTGGGGCTATTTAAATACATTGTAGTCAGACTTTCTACAGGTTTCTGGGTGTCTCCGGTTTATCTTCTATCATCCGGGTTCTCTATGCATTGCGGAGATCATCTCCAAATTCTGACTGTATACATTCCTCTATTCTTCGCCTTGTATTGCACACAAAGTTATACCCTGACTGACCACTAGGTGGCAGCGCTGAGTAAACATTTACGCCGCACTCACAAGCATTGTTAGAATTTCAGATCCGCCACAATCTCCCGCCTTACATTGTAACTTTATATGAAATCACAACCAGGGAAGATACAATAGAAGAGTTCTTAACCCATAACACAACGTAACGGGAGATCTCCCTTAGAAATATTGTTTCAATGTTATATCCACCACCATATCCCGGCTTACATTGTTACTTTATCTGATAATACACTTTGGAAAGATACAACAAAAACAAACAATGTGTATAAAATAAGATTCTAGATCTGTAGCCCATAACGCATCGGGAATGGCAGCAGGAAAATTAGCTCATTCAAATCCTATGATTGTGTCAATTCATTTCCAATCCTCTCAGTGCTATGAGATCGCAGAACTCAATACGAGAATTGATATATGAATATGTCACTGAGCGATATTTATTGTTCTCTCCTACATGTAGCGGTGACAGATTTTCACACCCCGAATAGGTCTATAAAGACATGTGAGGCGACTGGTAGTACTCAGGACACCGCCAGAGAAATATGAACAATGATGTTACAAAACATGTGTTTCATGTCTGAAATGAAATCAGGTCGGTTTCCTGTTTAGGTTCCAAATATTTGATTTTGTTCGCAGTATAAATTGTCGCGGCCCCGCCCCCTTCAGCTCTTTATAAAGAGGTGACAGAAATGTAGAAGAGATGAGAGCCACATACAGAACCAATCGATTTTTATTGACTAAGGAAAAGGGTTTTTATCGCTGGAACAACCTACCCAACAAATAATAAAAGTGAGATAACGATATTGTAAGACGATCTATACACAGATCTACTGTATATCTAAAATCGTACAATCGGATTGTATAGTGTATGTTTAGCTATAAAGAACTTCACTTCCCACATACTAAAACATTATAACGCCAGGAGAAATATATAGTGAGCCCTTTGTATGAGAAGGTGGGTGGCCCTGAGAAGGGCCTTTGTGTAGGGGAAGTGGGTAGGTGTTCATGAGGATTTAGCCTCCGAATCCGTAGAGAGTGCGCCCCTGGCGTTTGAGAGCATAGACGACATCCATGGCGGTGACGGTCTTCCTCTTGGCGTGCTCGGTGTAGGTGACGGCATCGCGGATGACATTCTCCAGGAAGACTTTGAGCACTCCGCGGGTCTCCTCATAGATGAGTCCGGAGATGCGCTTGACACCCCCTCTGCGGGCCAAACGTCGGATGGCGGGTTTGGTGATGCCCTGGATGTTGTCCCGGAGCACCTTCCTGTGCCGCTTAGCTCCTCCTTTCCCCAGACCCTTCCCTCCTTTACCGCGACCAGACATCTCGGAAATCTGCGTTATTCAGACAAACAGTAAAGAAACCGCACACAGCCACCTCCTTATATACAGCCTGGGCGGACCTGATGGAAAGCTTCTTGGGAAAGAGGCGGAGTCACACACATTCATTACAATACAAAATACATAAATAGAAGATTTCATTTATTTTTACGGCTCCTAAATATTCTGTGGTAATCAAATATATTAATGAAACAGCAATACATTTCCAGAAGATGAATTTATTCCTTCTTCTCAATGCTTTTCTATTCATATCTGGAGATTACACGGAGAACATTAATCTTTAACTCTTCATAACAGGAACACAATCAGCAGTTTCAATTGTTCATATTTATAAAACGTTATTTCGAAAGGAAAATAAAGTAGCACATTGCCTCCGACATCTCACCTTCCTGGGTGTGAGGATGTGCGGACCTGATGGGAAACATGTGGATAAGGGGTGGGTCTAGTCATGTATTTCACTGCAAAGAATTTAATTTATTTAGAAGATTTTCAATATTTTGCTCAACGGATGTAATTCATCAGAAGCACAACTTTGTCTTTATTGATGAATTGTACATATTTGTCTGATATGTCATGATTATTACCTATTTCTACCAATAATGTCACATTTCCAGATCTCTATATAGGACGAGCAAAATGTGTGCAATCTGCTATATGTATAAATTATATATATCAGAGAAAGAGAGCGAGAGAAGGAAAAACAAAAACAAGTGGATATATATATATATATATATATATATACACTTGTTTTTGTTTTTCCTTCTCTCGCTCTAAGGACATGGCAGTTGGAATAAAAGAGAACCTATGAAAATGTTTTACATTTATTTAATAATCTTCAGATTTCTCGGATAAATGTCTCATCTGGTGATCTCAGTGTCGGATTTGGCGGGATAATTGGGGCTGATTATTTCTCTGTAACGATCTTCACAATTCAGGCGGGCACATTTGAAAGTAGCAATTTGAAATACGAGCCAATCAGAGCAGTGGGCGTTTCCTTCACCAGCCAGTAATGTCTTTCTGATGAGAATTTCAAAGAAATGTGTTCTGAGATCTTTCTCCTTTTTCAGCCCAGAAAATACTTGTTCTGTAGCCTTTTCATTGTTCTCTATAGAAAACATTCTCTAGCAGGGCGGATTCTGTATTTGTGAAGTAAAAGAAAAGACTAGAAAAAATGTGACATTCATATTTCTAATGGATTTATTATTCTTGGTTAGATAAACTGCCCGACAATTCAGAAGAGTGTTGATCGATGTTCCCGGAGGAAGAGATATCAGATTTTAGAGTCCGATTATTCTTTCTATCGGAGATCATTAGAACGTTCCATAGAATGTCGGCGGGAAATGTGACTGAATCAATTTCATATTTGCACCAATCACAGTTCTCGGCGATTTCTTCAGATAAAATGTATTTCGTGTGAAGGAGGATCTGAGATCTGAGTTCCATTCAGCTGGGGGGTGTTGGTTTGGTATTTAATATTGAATGATCTCTGATCTCCAGAAGATATTCAGCAGAATTAAAAGATGGATGACAATGAAAACCAGTCCCTGGAAGGAGATCACACTGTTCCTTCACACGAAATACATTTGAATACATGATACAAATCATAGAATCTCTGAATTGCTGTTAGGATGGACAGACATGTAGGGCTGGATGGTTTTGATTGGAGGGGTTTATCGGTGAGTAGACGATCAGCATAGAAAGATTGGAATAAATGGAGATGAGAGAATGATGTACTGTGATCACATTTCCTGTCATTACTTCCTCACCTGTATGCCAAGTCTGAGTGTGATAAGAAAACAAAGGGTTTGCCTTTACAGGGAACTTTACCTGACATTATTAATAATATACAACTTGATTGGACAATAGGAATAGATACCAGGCATGTCCGGCTCTATGCAGAGAGATGTGGGTGGCATGTTTGTGAGGCTATGCTAAAATAATAATATTGATCTTTAGATGTGGAGTAGATCGGTCAGACTAGGAGGGGAATGAACAAACTTTCCTTCTATTCCCTCCCTGGTTCTAGATTTATTGCGGAGATCATCTCCCTTTTCTGCCTGTATACATTCCCTATTCATCGCCTTGTACTGGGCCCACACCCAAGTGTTCTACCAGGAATGACCACAAGGTGGCAGAGCTGAATAAACACTTATGCCGCCCTCACATATTGTTACACTAAAAGATCCTCCACAATCTCCCGTCTTACATTGTTACTTTATCTGAAAAGACACATTGAGAAGATCGCGGAGTTCTTAACCCGCAACACAATCGGGAGATAGAAGTGAGAAAAACGAAACATTGTATCTACTCAATCATCCCGGACAAATCTTTGTCTATTTGTATCATTTTCAATCATCAACAGCAGATCAATGTACATAGATAAAGCCATACGCTGCCTGATAGGTAAATGACACAAAATATATACAAAGTATCAGCTACATACAAATGTGATCACCATATCACCTCGGACAGCACACAGGCCTTTATAGAAGTTAGAGGTGGAGAATTGTCCCTAGGGAATCGGACATATTCATCACCTTTACTAATATCTACACATTTATAAGTGAACTTACACATGATCTCCAATCCTGGAAACCATTTAATTCTCATCATTCCCCAGTGTCTGAAAAATCAAATAAACGAACAAAAATAAAAACAAAAACAAAACAAAAAAAAAAAAAATTCAATCATTGTATTATCGCCATTAGGGGATTGAAAAATGCAAAGTGTTAATATTAAAAGGAGTTTTGATTGAGTTAAACATACAAGATGTGCATATTGCAATCAAAGTGAATGTTCAGCCTAAACATTTTTTTTTTTTTAAGTTTTGGATCAACATGAGGAAAGGTTACAACCTCTGTCAGGTTTTTACTACTTTAAAACAATCCATATAGAAGTGCAAAGCTTCATTGATAAACTTGCAAACCACAAAGTGTGCGCCCCATACACTCTTCATTGTGATTTCCTCCACTAACAACCACATAGAGCAGATTACCAGACACACCTGATATGTTGGAAAGTCATACAGTGGGGGTGACCCCATCCCTTTTTACATCACATGCCCGTGGCATGATGGGAATGTGATGTAATAAGGGGTGGGGTCGCTGGGTGGCATCACCTGGTGACCAAGCCCCATGCCTATATAAATCGTTGCGCAACGTACACACGGCATTACAGCGGTAGAGGTTGTTGTGTCAACATTGCTAGAAGAGAAGAGGGAACAAGACGGCAAAGAAGTCCGGGGCCCCACTTGTAAAAGAGCTTAAAGAATAAAGTGGGGGCCCCTGGCAGAACGCCCCCCAAGCTGACTAATAAATTACTTTTATTTTTTTATTTAAAATTTTTCCCCCAGGTGAATGGGTAGGGGTACGATGTACCCGATACTCATTCACATAGGGTGGGAGGACAGGATCTGGGGGCCCCCTTATTAAAGGGGGCTACCGGATTCCGATAAGCCCCCCGCTCGAAGACCCCGACAACCAACGGCCAGGGTTGTTGGGAAGAGGCCCTTGTCCCCATCAACATGGGGACAATGGTGCTTTAGGGTGGGGGCGTAGTGCCCCCCCTGCTCCAAAGCACCCCCCCCCCCCCAATTTTGAGGGCATGCGGTCTGCTACGGTTCAAGAGGGGGGGGGGCTCGCTTGGCCCCCACCCCTATTCCTCACTGGCCGGGCTGCATGCTCGAATAAGGGTCTGGTATGGATTTTGGGGGAACCCCCATGCCATTTTTTCAGTGTAGGTGTTCCCCCTTAAAATCCATACCAGACCCAAGGGCCTGGTATGCTCCTGAAGGGGAACCCATGCCAGTTTGTTATTTAAAATTTGGCGCTGACTTTCCCTTAATGATCAGCGTAACAAAAAAAAGGCAGGTTTCCAGGTGCGCCTCTTAAACCCGTGCAAATGCAGCTACGCCACTTGATATTTATCAAGATTGTGCCGGCGTAGTGAATAGGCGCACCTGAATGGACAAAAATGCTGCATGCGCAGTACACAAACAAACCTATGTGTAAATCAGCCCCTATGTGTGGAGAAAAAAAGGCACTGCACACCAACATCAAAACCTCATCCCAACTGTGAAGTATGGTGGTGGGGGCATTCATCTAACCAAAATTGATGGTTCGGCCGGGGAGAGAACCTGTTGTGGTCAGAGATAGAGGGGATAGCTGTCACCACTAAGGGACCAACCAACTTATTTCCAGGGACTACAGTGAGTAAGTGAAGTAAGTACCGGAGCAGTATTCTCACCAAACAGGGGCGGTGAAGAATCAGGAAACGGGGGGCGTGGCCGGACTGAGCAAAAAGATGGACGCGTGAGCTCTGAGCTCTGAGCTCCTGCCACCTCAGAGCGATTAGCATCCATTAGCTGAGATTGTACACCCCGTTTGTACCTACCGTGATGGGAACTGCATCCAGGCACACTTCTGCCTCCTGCACCCCGAGGGAAAACGCAGCCTCCCAGGGACAGAATATCACGGAGATGTTACACTCATCCAGGGGGAACATGGCTTCATCCCACCAAGGCACTGCTCGAGGCCCGGCACCCTTACCCCATGCCGCTTCGTCTGACATTGTGCTAATGGCGCCCCCGACAGCTTCTTCCCCTCCACCGGCTGATGATCAGGGAACTGCCGAAGCCGCCCCGCTGCCTCATCTGAACATCATGGACCTGAGAGCTATCGCAGCAGATATTAAGGACACTCTCTCAGCCGCCATTGCTGACTTGAGGATAGATATCCGCTCCCTCACTGACAGGGTTGCGGTTACTGAAAAGTCTCTAGAGGACCACAACCAGGTTCTGATCAGGTCCACCAGCAAGATAGATGATCATACCCTCCAACTTAGGGATGTGAACAGACACCTGGAGGAGGTATTCCCAGGCGGTCTCCCATCCAGGTACTAACCAGGCCTGACCCTGCTTAGCCTCCGAGATCAGACGAGATAGGGAGCTTTTAGGGTGATGTGGCCGTAGGCAATAACCATGGCTGTCCTTAACTCTCTTGAAGATAGCATGGAAGAAAGACTCGGGGGAAAAAAAGATTCAAGGACTCCACCACACCAACTAAAAAAAAAAAAAAGCCTACAGCACCTGGTATTCCCAGACGGTTTCCCATCCAGGTACTGACCAGGCCCGACCCTGCTTAGCCTCCAAGATCAGACGAGATTGGGCGCTTTCAGGGTGATGTGGCCGTAGGCGATAACCATGGCTGTCCTCAGGGCCGGTGCAAGGATTTCTGCCTACACAAGCGAAGCTCCATTTTGGCGCCCCCCCCCCCCAACGGCCACCCACCTCCCTTGCAAAAATGTTTCTTTCAATAATTTTTTTATATAAAAAAAAACACACTAATTTGTGCTTTTGTAACCACGCCACACCAGAAATTCTTAGTATAATATACACCATACTACTAAATGTAAAACATACTGGACCCCTTTACATTACACAGCACCCTACACCACTGGACCCCATTACACAGACACCCCCAACAGTGCAGACCCCCACAGTACAGACACCCCTATAGTGCAGACCCCCACAGTACAGACACCCTTACAGTGCAGACCCCCACCCGACACAGTACAGACACCCCTACAGTGCAGACCCCCACCCCTATAGTGCAGACCCCCACAGTACAGACACCCCTACAGTGCAGACCCCCATACCCCACAGTACAGACACCCCTATAGTGCAGCCCCCCACAGTACAGAAACCCTTACAGTGCAGACCCCAACAAGACACAGTACAGACACCCCTACAGTGCAGACCCCCACCCCTATAGTGCAGACCCCCACAGTACAGACACCCCTACAGTACAGACCCCCTATAGTGCAGACTCCCACAGTACAGACACCCCTACAGTGCAGACCCCCACAGTACAGACACCCCTACAATGCAGACACCCCTACAGTGCAGACTAGAGGTAGACCGATATGGGTTTTTCTCTGGCCGATACCGATGCCGATATTTCAAAATTGGGGCGGCCGATGGCCGATATTTTTTATTTTTTTTTCATTATCTCAGAAAATCTAGGTTGGGGAGGAGGTTATTGTTTAGGGTGGAGAGGTAAAGTGCAGCCTATCAGTGTCCAACAGTGCCACCTCATTAGTGTCCACCAGTTCAGCCTGTCAGTGCAACCTCATCACTGCCTACCAGTTCAGCCCATTAGTGTCCATCAGTGCCACCTCATTACTGCCCACCAGTGCCACCTCATAATTATTAAAAAAGAAAAAAAAATACAATCTTAGTCATTTTAAGGAGGGGGGTACAGAGAGGTGGTTGTGGAGGAGGGGGGTACAGAGAGGTGGTTGTGGAGGAGGGGGGGTACAGAGAGGGCTATAAAGCTACTTCTCTGTGCCCCCTCCTCTACCGCCACCTCTCTGTACCCCCTCCTCTACAGCCACCTCTCTGTACCCCCCTCCTCTACAGCCACCTCTCTGTACCCCCCTCCTCTACAGCCACCTCTCTGTACCCCCCCTCCTCCACAGCCACCTCTCTGTACCCGCCCTCCTCCACAGCCACCTCTCTGTACCCCCCCTCCTCCACAGCCACCTCTCTGTACCCCCCTCCTCCACAGCCACCTCTCTCTGTACCCGCCTCCTCCACAGCCATGTGTTGTGGAGAGGGTGGATGGTGCTAGGCGTGGGTGGGGATGCGTTGTGGAGAGGGGTGGGTGGGGATGCGTTGTGGAGAGGGGTGGGTGGGGATGCATTGTGAAGTGGGATGGATGGTGCTTGGCGTGGGTGGTGATGCGTTGTGGTGATGCGTTGGAGAGGAGTGGGTGGTACCCGCCTCCTCCACAGCCACCTCTCTCTGTACCCGCCTCCTCCACAGCCATGTGTTGTGGAGAGGGTGGATGGTGCTAGGCGTGGGTGGGGATGCGTTGTGGAGAGGGGTGGGTGGGGATGCGTTGTGGAGAGGGGTGGGTGGGGATGCATTGTGAAGTGGGATGGATGGTGCTTGGCGTGGGTGGTGATGCGTTGGAGAGGAGTGGGTGGTACCCGCCTCCTCCACAGCCACCTCTCTCTGTACCCGCCTCCTCCACAGCCATGTGTTGTGGAGAGGGTGGATGGTGCTAGGCGTGGGTGGGGATGCGTTGTGGAGAGGGGTGGGTGGGGATGCGTTGTGGAGTGGGATGGATGGTGCTGCGTTGTGGTGATGCGTTGTGGAGAGGGGTGGGTGGTACCCGCCTCCTCCACAGCCACCTCTCTCTGTACCCGCCTCCTCCACAGCCATGTGTTGTGGAGAGGGTGGATGGTGCTAGGCGTGGGTGGGGATGCGTTGTGGAGAGGGGTGGGTGGGGATGCATTGTGGAGTGGGATGGATGGTGCTTGGCGTGGGTGGTGATGCGTTGTGGTGATGCGTTGTGGAGAGGGGTGGGTGGTACCCGCCTCCTCCACAGCCACCTCTCTCTGTACCCGCCTCCTCCACAGCCATGTGTTGTGGAGAGGGTGGATGGTGCTAGGCGTGGGTGGGGATGCATTGTGGAGAGGGGTGGGTGGGGATGCATTGTGGAGTGGGATGGATGGTGCTTGGCGTGGGTGGTGATGCGTTGTGGTGATGCGTTGTGGAGAGGGATGGATGGTGCTAGGTGCTGGGTGGGGATGTGTTGTGGAGTGGGGTGGGTGGGGATGCATTGTGGAGTGGGATGGATGGTGCTTGGCGTGGGTGGTGATGCGTTGTGGTGATGCGTTGTGGAGAGGGATGGATGGTGCTAGGTGCTGGGTGGGGATGTGTTGTGGAAAGGGATAGATGGTGCAGGGGATGCGTTAGAGAGGGATGGATGGTGCTAGGTGCTGGGTGGGGATGTGTTGTGGAAAGGGATAGATGGTGCAGGGGATGCGTTAGAGAGGGATGGATGGTGCTGGGTGGGGATGAAGATGATTGTGTTGCATTGTGAAGATGGATGAGGATGACTCTGTGGGGATGAGAGTTACACTGTGAAGAGGATCTCCACAATGTAACTCTCATATCCACCCAGTCATCCTCATCCATCTTCACAATGCCAGCCTGTCAACCTCAGCCAGGTTTCCCTTTAAACAGGAGATTAATTAAAGTCTGCGGGGGGGGGGGGGCACAGTAACACACACAATTTCTGTGACTTACCCTCCATCCATGCTGCTTCCTAACATCAATAACATCATTAGCATGTGACAAACCCGACCGTGGCCAGCACTAGCTAAACTTCTCTTCTCTTCTCTCCTGCTGAAGGGAGCATGCTGGCTGCTTGTAAAAAATTTTTGTGATGGACGCTGATGAGCTGACCAGCCAATCTGCATGCACCTAGCCCTATCAAGTGCCTGCAGATTGGCTGGTCAGCTCATCAGCGTCCATCACAAAAAAAAATTACAAGCAGCCAGCATGCTCCCTTCAGCAGAGAAGGAAGAGAAGTTTAGCTAGTGCTGGCCACGATCTCCTGCTGGGGGGAGTTACTGGTCAGGCAGCAGAGACTTGGGTTTGTCACATGCTAATGATGTTATTGTTCTTCTGCAACAGCTCGCCGGGGGAGGGGGCGGGGCAGTGCGGTGTCAGTGAAACTTTTTCTCCCTCCCTTCTCCTCTACAGACGCCGTTCCCGCAACTCGAGCCCTGGAGCGGGACACCGGGCGCCGGAGGGTGGTTGCGCCGGCCCTGGCTGTCCTTAACTCTCTTGAAGATAGCATGGAAGAAAGACTCGGGGAAAAAAAGATTCAAGGACTCCACCACACCAACTAAAAAAAAAATAAGCCTACAGCACCTGGTATTCCCAGGCGGTCTCCCATCCAGGTACTAACCAGGCCCGACCCTGCTTAGCCTCCGAGATCAGACGAGATTGGGCGCTTTCAGGGTGATATGGCCGTAGGCGATAACCATGGCTGTCCTTAACTCTCTTGAAGATAGCATGGAAGAAAGTCTCGGAAAAAAAAGATTCAAGGACTCCCCCACAACCCAAAAAAAAAAGCTTACAGCACCTGGTATTCCCAGGCGGTCTCCCATCCAGGTACTAACCAGGCCCGACCCTGCTTAGCCTCCGAGATCAGACGAGATCGGGCGCTTTCAGGGTGATGTGGCCGTAGGCGATAACCACAGCTGTCCTTAACTCTCTTGAAGATAGCATGGAATAAAGTCTCGGAAAAAAAAAAGATTCAAGGACTCCCCCACAACCCAAAAAAAAAAGCCTACAGCACCTTGTATTCCCAGGCAGTCTCCCATTCAGGTACTAACCAGGCCCGACCCTGCTTAGCCTCTGAGATCAGACGAGATCGGGCGCTTTCAGGGTGATGTGGCCGTAGGCGATACCCATGGCTGTCCTTAACTCTCTTGAAGATAGCATGGCAGAAAGTCTCGGAAAAACAAAGATTCAAGGACTCCCCCACAACCCCAAAAAAAAGCCTACAGCACCTTGTATTCCCAGGCGGTCTCCCATCCAGGTACTAACCAGGCCCGACCCTGCTTAGCCTCCGAGATCAGATGAGATCGGGCGCTTTTAGGGTGATGTGGCCGTAGGCGATAACCATGGCTGTACTTAACTCTCTTGAAGATAGCATGGAAGAAAGTCTCGGAAAAAAAAAAAGATTCAAGGACTCCCCCACAACCCAAAAAAAAAAGCCCACAGCAGCTGGTATTCCCAGGCGTTCTCCCATCCAGGTACTAACCAGGCCCGACCCTGCTTAGCCTCCGAGATCAGACGCTTTCAGGGTGATGTGGCCGTAGGCAATAACCATGGCTGTCCTTAACTCTCTTGAAGATAGCATGGAAGAAAGACTGGGGGAAAAAAGAGATTCAAGACTCCACCACGACAACCAAAAAAAGCCTACAGCACCTGGTATTCCCAGGCGGTCTCCCATCCAAGTACTAACCAGGCCCGACCCTGCTTAGCCTCCGAGATCAGAAGAGATCGGGCACTTTCAGGGTGATGTGGCCGTAGGCGATAACCATGGCTGTCCTTAACTCTCTTGAAGATAGCATGGCAGAAAGTCTCGGAAAAACAAAGATTCAAGGACTCCCCCACAACCCCAAAAAAAAGCCTACAGCACCTTGTATTCCCAGGCGGTCTCCCATCCAGATACTAACCAGGCCCGACCCTGCTTAGCCTCCGAGATCAGACGAGATCGGGCGCTTTTAGGGTGATGTGGCCGTAGGCGATAACCATGGCTGTACTTAACTCTCTTGAAGATAGCATGGAAGAAAGTCTCGGAAAAAAAAAAAGATTCAAGGACTCCCCCACAACCCAAAAAAAAAAGCCCACAGCAGCTGGTATTCCCAGGCGTTCTCCCATCCAGGTACTAACCAGGCCCGACCCTGCTTAGCCTCCGAGATCAGACGCTTTCAGGGTGATGTGGCCGTAGGCAATAACCATGGCTGTCCTTAACTCTCTTGAAGATAGCATGGAAGAAAGACTGGGGGAAAAAAGAGATTCAAGACTCCACCACGACAACCAAAAAAAGCCTACAGCACCTGGTATTCCCAGGCGGTCTCCCATCCAAGTACTAACCAGGCCCGACGCTGCTTAGCCTCCGAGATCAGACGAGATCGGGCGCTTTCAGGGTGATGTGGCCATAGGCGATAAACATGGCTGTCCTTAAATCTCTTGAAGATAGCATGGAAGAAAGTCTCGGAAAAAAAAAAAGATTCAAGGACTCCCCCACAACCCAAAAAAAAAAATCCTACAGCACCTGGTATTCCCAGGCGGTCTCCCATCCAGGTACTAACCAGGCCCGACCCTGCTTAGCCTCCGAGATCAGAAGAGATCGGGCACTTTCAGGGTGATGTGGCCGTAGGCGATAACCATGACTGTCCTTAACTCTCTTGAAGATAGCATGGAAGAAAGTCTCGGAAAAAAAAAAAGATTCAAGGACTCCCCCACAACCCAAAAAAAAAAAACCTACAGCACCTGGTATTCCCAGGCGGTCTACCATCCAGGTACTAACCAGGCCCCACCCTGCTTAGCCTCCGAGATCAGAAGAGATCGGGCGCTTTCAGGGTGATGTGGCCGTAGGCGATAACCATGGCTGTCCTTAACTCTCTTGAAGATAGCATGGAAGAAAGACTGGGGGAAAAAAGAGATTCAAGACTCCACCACGACAACCAAAAAAAGCCTACAGCACCTGGTATTCCCAGGCGGTCTCCCATCCAAGTACTAACCAGGCCCGACCCTGCTTAGCCTCCGAGATCAGACGAGATCGGGCGCTTTCAGGGTGATGTGGCCGTAGGCGATAACCATGGCTGTCCTTAACTCTCTTGAAGATAGCATGGAAGAAAGTCTCGGAAAAAAAAAAGATTCAAGGACTCCCCCACAACCCAAAAAAAAAATTCTACAGCACCTGGTATTCCCAGGCGGTCTCCCATCCAGGTACTAACCAGGCCCGACCCTGCTTAGCCTCCGAGATCAGAAGAGATCGGGCACTTTCAGGGTGATGTGGCCGTAGGCGATAACCATGGCTGTCCTTAACTCTCTTGAAGATAGCATGGAAGAAAGTCTCGGAAAAAAAAAAAGATTCAAGGACTCCCCCACAACCCAAAAAAAAAAAAAACCTACAGCACCTGGTATTCCCAGGCAGTCTACCATCCAGGTACTAACCAGGCCCGACCCTGCTTAGCCTCCGAGATCAGACGAGATCGGGCGCTTTCAGGGTGATGTGGCCGTAGGCGATAACCATGGCTGTCCTTAACTCTCTTGAAGATAGCATGGAAGAAAGTTTCGGAAAAAAAAAAAGATTCAAGGACTCCCCCACAACCCAAAAAAAAAAGCCTACATCACCTGGTATTCCCAGGCGGTCTCCCATCCAAGTACTAACCAGACCCGACCCTGCTTAGCCTCCAAGATCAGACGAGATCTGGCGTTTTCAGGGTGATGTGGCCGTAGGCGATAACCAGGGATGTCCTTAACTCTCTTGAAGATAGCATGGAAGAAAGTCTCGGAAAAAAAAAAGATTCAAGGACTCCCCCACAACCCAAAAAAAAGCCTACAGCACCGGGTATTCCCAGGCGGTCTCCCATCCAGGTACTAACCAGGCCCGACCCTGCTTAGCCTCCGAGATCAGACGAGATCGGGCGCTTTCAAGGTGATGTGGCCGTAGGCGATAACCATGGCTGTCCTTAACTCTCTTGAAGATAGCATGGAAGAAAGACTGGGGAAAAAAAGAGATTCAAGGACTCCACCACAACAACCAAAACAAAAAGCCTACAGCACCTGGTATTCCCAGGCGGTCTCCCATCCAGGTACTAACCAGGCCCAACCTTGCTTAGCCTCCGAGATCAGACGAGATCGGGCGCTTTCAAGGTGATGTGGCCGTAGGCGATAACCATGGCTGTCCTTTACTCTCTTGAAGATAGCATGGAAGAAAGACTGGGGGAAAAAAGAGATTCAAGACTCCACCAAAACAAAAAAGCCTACAGCACCTGGTATTCCCAGGCGGTCTCCCATCCAGGTACTAACCAGGCCCGACCCTGCTTAGCCTCCGAGATCAGACGAGATCGGGCACTTTCAAGGTGATGTGGCCGTAGGCGATAACCATGGCTGTCCTTAACTCTCTTGAAGATAGCATGGAAGAAAGACTGGGGAAAAAAAGAGATTCAAGGACTCCACCACAACAACCAAAACAAAAGCCTACAGCACCTGGTATTCCCAGGCGGTCTCCCATCCAGGTACTAACCAGGCCCGAACCTTGCTTAGCCTCCGAGATCAGACGAGATCGGGCGCTTTCAAGGTGATGTGGCCGTAGGCGATAACCATGGCTGTCCTTTACTCTCTTGAAGATAGCATGGAAGAAAGACTGGGGGAAAAAAGAGATTCAAGACTCCACCAAAACAAAAAAGCCTACAGCACCTGGTATTCCCAGGCGGTCTCCCATCCAGGTACTAACCAGGCCCGACCCTGCTTAGCCTCCGAGATCAGACGAGATCGGGCACTTTCAAAGTGATGTGGCCGTAGGCGATAACCAAGGCTGTCCTTAACTCTCTTGAAGATAGCATGGAAGAAAGACTGGGGAAAAAAAGAGATTCAAGGACTCCACCACAACAACCAAAACAAAAAAGCCTACAGCACCTGGTATTCCCAGGCGGTCTCCCATCCAGGTACTAACCAGGCCCGACCTTGCTTAGCCTCCGAGATCAGACGAGATCGGGCGCTTTCAAGGTGATGTGGCCGTAGGCGATAACCATGGCTGTCCTTAACTCTCTTGAAGATAGCATGGAAGAAAGACTGGGGGAAAAAAGAGATTCAAGACTCCACCAAAACAAAAAAGCCTACAGCACCTGGTATTCCCAGGCGGTCTCCCATCCAGGTACTAACCAGGCCCGACTCTGCTTAGCCTCCGAGATCAGACGAGATCGGGCGCTTTCAAGGTGATGTGGCCGTAGGCGATAACCATGGCTGTCCTTAACTCTCTTGAAGATAGCATGGAAGAAAGACTGGGGAAAAAAAGAGATTCAAGGACTCCACACAACCAAAACAACCAAAACAAAAAAGCCTACAGCACCTGGTATTCCCAGGCGGTCTCCCATCCAGGTACTAACCAGGCCTGACCTTGCTTAGCCTCCGAGATCAGACGAGATTGGGCGCTTTCAAGGTGATGTGGCCGTAGGCGATAACCATGGCTGTCCTTAACTCTCTTGAAGATAGCATGGAAGAAAGACTGGGGGAAAAAAGAGATTCAAGACTCCACCAAAACAAAAAAGCCTACAGCACCTGGTATTCCCAGGCGGTCTCCCATCCAGGTACTAACCAGGCCCGACCCTGCTTAGCCTCCGAGATCAGACGAGATCGGGCGCTTTCAAGGTGATGTGGCCGTAGGCGATAACCATGGCTGTCCTTAACTCTCTTGAAGATAGCATGGAAGAAAGACTGGGGAAAAAAAGAGATTCAAGGACTCCACCACAACAACCAAAACAAAAAAGCCTACAGCACCTGGTATTCCCAGGCGGTCTCCCATCCAGGTACTAACCAGGCCCGACCTGCTTAGCCTCCGAGATCAGACGAGATCGGGCGCTTTCAAGGTGATGTGGCCGTAGGCGATAACCGTGGCTGTCCTTAACTCTCTTGAAGATA
The DNA here is from genome assembly GCF_905171775.1 of Rana temporaria. Lineage (NCBI taxonomy): Eukaryota > Metazoa > Chordata > Amphibia > Anura > Ranidae > Rana > Rana temporaria. Next base: position 154,915,353 of record NC_053496.1, on the reverse strand, counting down.
GCATGGAAGAAAGACTGGGGGAAAAAAGAGATTCAAGACTCCACCAAAACAAAAAAGCCTACAGCACCTGGTATTCCCAGGCGGTCTCCCATCCAGGTACTAACCAGGCCCGACCCTGCTTAGCCTCCGAGATCAGACGAGATCGGGCGCTTTCAAGGTGATGTGGCCGTAGGCGATAACCATGGCTGTCCTTAACTCTCTTGAAGATAGCATGGAAGAAAGACTGGGGGAAAAAAGAGATTCAAGACTCCACCAAAACAAAAAAGCCTACAGCACCTGGTATTCCCAGGCGGTCTCCCATCCAGGTACTAACCAGGCCCGACCCTGCTTAGCCTCCGAGATCAGACGAGATTGGGCGCTTTCAAGGTGATGTGGCCGTAGGCGATAACCATGGCTGTCCTTAACTCTCTTGAAGATAGCATGGAAGAAAGACTGGGGGAAAAAAGAGATTCAAGACTCCACCAAAACAAAAAAGCCTACAGCACCTGGTATTCCCAGGCGGTCTCCCATCCAGGTACTAACCAGGCCCGACCCTGCTTAGCCTCCGAGATCAGACGAGATCGGGCGCTTTCAAGGTGATGTGGCCGTAGGCGATAACCATGGCTGTCCTTAACTCTCTTGAAGATAGCATGGAAGAAAGACTGGGGGAAAAAAGAGATTCAAGACTCCACCAAAACAAAAAAGCCTACAGCACCTGGTATTCCCAGGCGGTCTCCCATCCAGGTACTAACCAGGCCCGACCCTGCTTAGCCTCCGAGATCAGACGAGATCGGGCGCTTTCAAGGTGATGTGGCCGTAGGCGATAACCATGGCTGTCCTTAACTCTCTTGAAGATAGCATGGAAGAAAGACTGGGGGAAAAAAGAGATTCAAGACTCCACCAAAACAAAAAAGCCTACAGCACCTGGTATTCCCAGGCGGTCTCCCATCCAGGTACTAACCAGGCCCGACCCTGCTTAGCCTCCGAGATCAGACGAGATCGGGCGCTTTCAAGGTGATGTGGCCGTAGGCGATAACCATGGCTGTCCTTAACTCTCTTGAAGATAGCATGGAAGAAAGACTGGGGGAAAAAAGAGATTCAAGACTCCACCAAAACAAAAAAGCCTACAGCACCTGGTATTCCCAGGCGGTCTCCCATCCAGGTACTAACCAGGCCCGACCCTGCTTAGCCTCCGAGATCAGACGAGATCGGGCGCTTTCAAGGTGATGTGGCCGTAGGCGATAACCATGGCTGTCCTTAACTCTCTTGAAGATAGCATGGAAGAAAGACTGGGGGAAAAAAGAGATTCAAGACTCCACCAAAACAAAAAAGCCTACAGCACCTGGTATTCCCAGGCGGTCTCCCATCCAGGTACTAACCAGGCCCGACCCTGCTTAGCCTCCGAGATCAGACGAGATCGGGCGCTTTCAAGGTGATGTGGCCGTAGGCGATAACCATGGCTGTCCTTAACTCTCTTGAAGATAGCATGGAAGAAAGACTGGGGGAAAAAAGAGATTCAAGACTCCACCAAAACAAAAAAGCCTACAGCACCTGGTATTCCCAGGCGGTCTCCCATCCAGGTACTAACCAGGCCCGACCCTGCTTAGCCTCCGAGATCAGACGAGATCGGGCGCTTTCAAGGTGATGTGGCCGTAGGCGATAACCATGGCTGTCCTTAACTCTCTTGAAGATAGCATGGAAGAAAGACTGGGGGAAAAAAGAGATTCAAGACTCCACCAAAACAAAAAAGCCTACAGCACCTGGTATTCCCAGGCGGTCTCCCATCCAGGTACTAACCAGGCCCGACCCTGCTTAGCCTCCGAGATCAGACGAGATCGGGCGCTTTCAAGGTGATGTGGCCGTAGGCGATAACCATGGCTGTCCTTAACTCTCTTGAAGATAGCATGGAAGAAAGACTGGGGGAAAAAAGAGATTCAAGACTCCACCAAAACAAAAAAGCCTACAGCACCTGGTATTCCCAGGCGGTCTCCCATACAGGTACTAACCAGGCCCGACCCTGCTTAGCCTCCGAGATCAGACGAGATCGGGCGCTTTCAGGGTGATGTGGCCGTAGGCGATAACCATGGCTGTCCTTAACTCTCTTGAAGATAGCATGGAAGAAAGACTGGGGGAAAAAAGAGATTCAAGACTCCACCAAAACAAAAAAGCCTACAGCACCTGGTATTCCCAGGCGGTCTCCCATCCAGGTACTAACCAGGCCCGACCCTGCTTAGCCTCCGAGATCAGACGAGATCGGGCGCTTTCAAGGTGATGTGGCCGTAGGCGATAACCATGGCTGTCCTTAACTCTCTTGAAGATAGCATGGAAGAAAGACTGGGGGAAAAAAGAGATTCAAGACTCCACCAAAACAAAAAAGCCTACAGCACCTGGTATTCCCAGGCGGTCTCCCATCCAGGTACTAACCAGGCCCGACCCTGCTTAGCCTCTGAGATCAGACGAGATCGGGCGCTTTCAAGGTGATGTGGCCGTAGGCGATAACCATGGCTGTCCTTAACTCTCTTGAAGATAGCATGGAAGAAAGACTGGGGGAAAAAAGAGATTCAAGACTCCACCAAAACAAAAAAGCCTACAGCACCTGGTATTCCCAGGCGGTCTCCCATCCAGGTACTAACCAGGCCCGACCCTGCTTAGCCTCCGAGATCAGACGAGATCGGGCGCTTTCAAGGTGATGTGGCCATAGGCGATAACCATGGCTGTCCTTAACTCTCTTGAAGATAGCATGGAAGAAAGACTGGGGGAAAAAAGAGATTCAAGACTCCACCAAAACAAAAAAGCCTACAGCACCTGGTATTCCCAGGCGGTCTCCCATCCAGGTACTAACCAGGCCCGACCCTGCTTAGCCTCCGAGATCAGAAGAGATCGGGCGCTTTCAAGGTGATGTGGCCGTAGGCGATAACCATGGCTGTCCTTAACTCTCTTGAAGATAGCATGGAAGAAAGACTGGGGGAAAAAAGAGATTCAAGACTCCACCAAAACAAAAAAGCCTACAGCACCTGGTATTCCCAGGCGGTCTCCCATCCAGGTACTAACCAGGCCCGACCCTGCTTAGCCTCCGAGATCAGACGAGATCGGGCGCTTTCAAGGTGATGTGGCCGTAGGCGATAACCATGGCTGTCCTTAACTCTCTTGAAGATAGCATGGAAGAAAGACTGGGGGAAAAAAGAGATTCAAGACTCCACCAAAACAAAAAAGCCTACAGCACCTGGTATTCCCAGGCGGTCTCCCATCCAGGTACTAACCAGGCCCGACCCTGCTTAGCCTCCGAGATCAGACGAGATCGGGCGCTTTCAAGGTGATGTGGCCGTAGGCGATAACCATGGCTGTCCTTAACTCTCTTGAAGATAGCATGGAAGAAAGACTGGGGGAAAAAAGAGATTCAAGACTCCACCAAAACAAAAAAGCCTACAGCACCTGGTATTCCCAGGCGGTCTCCCATCCAGGTACTAACCAGGCCCGACCCTGCTTAGCCTCCGAGATCAGACGAGATCGGGCGCTTTCAAGGTGATGTGGCCGTAGGCGATAACCATGGCTGTCCTTAACTCTCTTGAAGATAGCATGGAAGAAAGACTGGGGGAAAAAAGAGATTCAAGACTCCACCAAAACAAAAAAGCCTACAGCACCTGGTATTCCCAGGCGGTCTCCCATCCAGGACTTCTGTTATTTTAAATCACCTTTTCCATCATGGAATATAACAACCCCCCCCCCCCCCCCCCAAACACACACACACACTGAAATAACATATTATACATGATAAAAAACCATTGGTATAATAGAGGGCATATGTAAACACTGAAACTCTGTGCATTTATTTATGTTTCAAAATTGTTATTATTTTCCAATGGTATGTGTAGCGCTACCCCCTCAGGAGCCGCTGGTTAGATTGGGACGGCGTGTTATGTTACCTCTGTGATGCGTCTAGGGATGATAATGATGATGAGAACAATGACGGAATGTCCAAACAGCAGGGTGTTGTTTTCTGTGCTTTTATTTCTTGCCCAACACGGCAAAAAAGTTAACTTGAAGTAGATAAAGAAAGGTTGGTGAAAGGAGAATTTGCAGAAGCAGTCCTGCCTCCAATGGGACTTTAACTCACGTCGCCACTCCAGCCGGAGTTGGTATAGTGTACCTGGACAGGCCTCTCACACCGACCTGGCAGCCAGGGTATCACTCGGAACCTTTGAGAAGGAACAAGTCTCTGCCACCGACTTGGCTCTAACAGAATTAGAATTAGGAGTGGAACCTCTGCCACAGGCCCTCTACTCAGGAACGTAGACAATAGAGCAAATTCTCTCAACAAATATAATTTGCCTGAATCTCCCTTTAGGTAGACTTCTTAATTTTGAGGTCACCGACTGACAAGTTGCTACATACAACTTCTCAGTGTCCGGCCACCCAGATCCCCAATGGATTGTCTGTCTAAGCCCTGTTGGATCACCTGCCTCCGTGTTCACCTCAGACCGACTCCCCACCGAACAGCATAACTCGCTTGGGATCTTCCTCATGAAGGGTGGGGACCCAATAAGTCACTGGGGCCCCGTTGTAGCTTTAGTTGCTTCGGGCCATGAGGGCCCAGAGTCAGGAACTCTGCGTAGCACGTGCGCCCCGGCCTTGTAGGCCATCTCGCCGGGCCTCGTGATGTGCGCACACCCTAAAGGCGGGTGCCGAACCAGGAACGGGCGAAGAATGTCACAAAAATGGTGTCCGCCCCAGAAATACCCTCTCCCAGCATGCCCCGCGAGGGAAACACTCCACTGATTGGCTGCTGGAGAAAGGTGCCTCTGCCTGGACTCCTCTGGCGCCACCTGTCACCCAGAGATGGAAAGATATCTCTGGAACACAAAATGGAACCTCAGGACAGCCCAGCCTGTCATAAACCCAATTTACACAAATCAACATGGATAAGAGCAAGGTAACTCTCTCATACCCCTCTAAATTTAACATAGCACCTGTACTGAAAGTACACAGGCGCTACATATGCATGACATAACAGAGCAAAAATAAACATAGTGACAAACAGAACGGTATCACAACACATGTCATGCAAGGGTTAGAATAAACTACTTCTCGAATACATCTACTGGTAGTAGCACCTGTTCAGCAACACCCTATAGGTACAAAATCTCGCAAACCTCCGAGATCGGGTTTCGTCCCAAGCCCCCCCCCCCCCCCGCACCCCCAATGGGTACTAACTTCAAACCTTCACTTTCAGGGTGATGTGGCCGTAGGCGATAACTATGGCTGTCCTTAACTCTCTTGAAGATAGCATGGAAGAAAGACTAGAAAAAAAGATTCAAGGACTCCACCACAACAACAAACAAAAGCCCACCCAGGTACTAACCAGGCCCAACCCTGCTTAGCCTCCGAGATCAGACGAGATTGTGGTTCGGTAAGGTCGCGGTCATCAAAATGAACGTTCTACCGCAAATTCTGTACACTTTACAAGCGGTCCCAATCAAGATTCCCCCGGCTTTCTTTGCCTCCTATAGGAAAGCCTGTACTGACTTTGTTTGGCAGGGGGCCCGTCCGCGTCTGAGTAACGTTCGACTCACAACACCTAAGCTTAAAGGAGGAGTAGGATTGCCTGATATTTACAAATACCACTTGGCTTGTGGCCTGACTAGGATAGTGGACTGGACCATACACAGTGGTCAAAAAGATTGGTTACAGCTTGAACAATTGTTTTCTCCCCTCCGTCTACCCCAACTTCCGTGGATCGCACAGCAAAATGTCCCGGCAGACTGTACAGAACACCCCCTGATCCACCCCTCCTTACTGGCCTTCAGAGAGGCTTGTAACAAGCATAGATTATCCGACCTATATGGCCCTATGACTCCCCTTAGAATGAACCCTGACTTCACTCCTGGAATGCACCCCGCCTTTTTGGCAGAGGATTGGCCCCACCCCACAGTACAAGCAAGTCAATGTTTTACTAATGGGCGACTCCTGCTACAATCAGAGCTTGCCTCCAAAATTAACAAGGACGTCTTCCCATTCTGGACGTATGTGCAAATCCGCCACTTCTTTACTAGATTGGCTCCAGGAACGATCTGGTCCAAAGCCGCTACTCCGTTTGAACACATATGCTCAAGCATAGAACCACAGAAACACCTTATCTCGACTATGTCTACCCTTCTGTTTTCCACACACGCGTCTAAAATACATTGGGCTAACCAGCAGTGGGAACGGGATCTCATGCTTGATCTCACGGACACGGAATGGGAGGACATCTACAGGATGGCTCACAAGGGTTCGGTCAATGTCCAGGTACAGGAAAATGCGTACAAAATCCTCTCCAGGTGGTACAAGACCCCTCTTAAACTACACCGCATTAATCCTGCACTTTCAAAGGTCTGTTGGAGATGTAATCTAGAGACGGGATCTTTCCTCCACATATGGTTGTCCTGCCCCAAACTCCAACCTTTTTGGATGGAGGTGCAAGAGTATATCTCCAAGGTGACTACATTTGATCTGGAGTTCACGCCTGCTCAGTTCCTCCTTCACCATGCCCAATCATTGCCGAGAGGATATTGTAAGTCTTTGGCAATGCATGTGGTGAATGCAGCCCGTATGTGTATACCTCTCCAGGGGCTCTCCCCCAATCCTCCATCTATCGCGGATTGGTTCAAATGTATTCATAAAACAATGGAGATGGAGGAACTGATCCACCAGGCGAACGACACCCCTTCTAAATTCTCGGGAACTTGGGCTTGCTGGACCCACTTTGTCTTGTCAGACTGTTACAAGAATACTATGTCTTGTCGGTGCTGATTGTTACTCCCAATTGGTCAAAACCCCATAGAGCTGTGGCGGGTTCCCCCCCCCCTTTTCCGCCCCGTTGTCTCCGTACCCTTCCCCCCCTCTTAGTAAGATAGAGGTCACGAGTGCATAGTCTGTGCTGGACTTCTCAGCCTAGAGCTATGGCTCGTCACTGTTGTTGCCAGCCCCGGTTGTGCTGGATATCAAGGTATATATAGTTTATATGTTTTTTTTCTGTCACTCTCAGCACAGTGTTAATTGCACCCACACAAGGGTGTGAGTTTAGTGGTTCCTTTGAGTACTTCTAGCCGTTCTTGCCAGCCTTGGCAAGGGCCAGTGAGGCGATTTGTTGTGCGACTTCTATGGCGGCTACGCCCGCGACTATTTTTGGGTATATCTGTAACTGACTGTTTTATGCCTTTATGTACTTCTATTGCATCCTTCTGTTCTGTACTTCTTTTGGCGGCTGCGACTGCAATTACCATTGCCCGCTGGATGTATATGATATTGTTATATCTGCAGAACCTTAATAAAAACCTTTGAAAAAAAAAAAAAACATGGCTGAAAAAAAAGAAGCAGGTAACCCAGCCCTAAACAATTGTACTGCACAGACAGTATTTGACAGGGGACAGGTAGAGTGTGCTGGTGAAATGGCCAGAGATTCACCAATATATTTCTCTAACTAGAGCAAGAAGCAGGTAACCCAGCCCTAAACAATGTACTATATGAAGCAGATGTCACAGAAATCAAGAGTGCTGGTTTAGATTTCTGAAGCAGCATACACCTCGCTGACACTGTCCCTCAAAATCTGGAGCCTGTCCCTACAATAGCTACACCAGACTGACGAGCGGCCCATAAACCATAAGATGATATTGATGTCAAAGAAATAAATTGTGTTTTTTTAGATTTCTGAAGCAGGATCAAACCTCTCTGACACTGTCCCTAAGCATCATCAGCAGCCTCTCCCTGTCATAACTAGAGCGGAGTTCTATGAATAAAGAATGCTTGTATGAATGTATGAAGCAGGATCAAACCTCACTGACACTTTCCCTAAGCAGCAGATTCAGCAGCCTTTCCCTATCATAACTGAAGCAGAGTGACAATCTGTGATGTGTGCCTCTATCTAATATAGAGACTGGTCACATGCTGGGTCACATGCTGCACTGGCCAATCACAGCCATGCCATAACTGTGATCAGTTCCCAGTCACAGTAGTAAAACGAATGGCAATTGGCTGTCGTGCAGCGCGCCAAAACATACCCGAACCCGGACTTTTTCCAATTGTTCGGGTGCAAAAAAAACAAACAATGTCCGTACCGAACCCAAACTTTACAGTTCGGGTTCGCTCAACCCTAATCACGAAATATAACCCCCCCCCCCCCCAACACACACACACTGAAATAACATATTATACATGATAAAACCCATTGACATGATAGGGGGTATATGTAAACACTAACTCTGTTCATTTATTTAATCATTGTAACTTTGTGCATTTATATTCACTGTGTATCATGACTGTCCAGACATTAACACGATTTGTGAAAAGTTTAAGACAATTTAAAAAACAGAAAACAAGCTTATCGGTCAAAAATGATGCACTGAAAATAAAATATTATAGATGTTCAATATAAAAATCTGCCTTCAATTTTCTTAAAAAAAAAAAAAAAAAAAAAAAAAGCTCCATGACAAGGCCGGGGCGCACGTGCTACGCAGAGTTCCTGACTCTGGGCCCTCATGGCCCGAAGCAACTAAAGCTACAACGGGGCCCCAGTGACTTATTGGGTCCCCACCCTTCATGAGGAAGATCCCAAGCGAGTTATGCTGTTCGGTGGGGAGTCGGTCTGAGGTGAACACGGAGGCAGGTGATCCAACAGGGCTTAGACAGACAATCCATTGGGGATCTGGGTGGCCGGACACTGAGAAGTTGTATGTAGCAACTTGTCAGTCGGTGACCTCAAAATTAAGAAGTCTACCTAAAGGGAGATTCAGGCAAATTATATTTGTTGAGAGAATTTGCTCTATTGTCTACGTTCCTGAGTAGAGGGCCTGTGGCAGAGGTTCCACTCCTAATTCTAATTCTGTTAGAGCCAAGTCGGTGGCAGAGACTTGTTCCTTCTCAAAGGTTCCGAGTGATACCCTGGCTGCCAGGTCGGTGTGAGAGGCCTGTCCAGGTACACTATACCAACTCCGGCTGGAGTGGCGACGTGAGTTAAAGTCCCATTGGAGGCAGGACTGCTTCTGCAAATTATCCTTTCACCAACCTTTCTTTATCTACTTCAAGTTAACTTTTTTGCCGTGTTGGGCAAGAAATAAAAGCGCCATAAATTTTTTTTTTTTTGTTTTGTTTTTATTTTTGTTCGTTTATTTGATTTTTCAGACACTGGGGAATGATGAGAATGAAATGGTTTCCAGGATTGGAGATCATGTGTAAGTTCACTTATAAATGTGTAGATATTAGTAAAGGTGATGAATATGTCCGATTCCCTAGGGACAATTCTCCACCTCTAACTTCTATAAAGGCCTGTGTGCTGTCCGAGGTGATATGGTGATCACATTTGTATGTAGCTGATACGTTGTATATATTTTGTGTCATTTACCTATCAGCCAGCGTATGGCTTTATCTATGTACATTGATCTGCTGTTGATGATTGAAAATGATACAAATAGACAGAGATTTGTCCGGGATGATTGAGTAGATACAATGTTTCGTTTTTCTCACTTCTATCTCCCGATTGTGTTGCGGGTTAAGAACTCCGCGATCTTCTCAATGTGTCTTTTCAGATAAAGTAACAATGTAAGACGGGAGATTGTGGAGGATCTTTTAGTGTAACAATATGTGAGGGCGGCATAAGTGTTTATTCAGCTCTGCCACCTTGTGGTCATTCCTGGTAGAACACTTGGGTGTGGGCGCAGTACAAGGCGATGAATAGGGAATGTATACAGGCAGAAAAAGGAGATGATCTCCGAAATAAATCTAGAACCAGGGAGGGAATAGAAGGAAGGTTTGTTCATTCCCCTCCTAGTCTGACCGATCTACTCCACATCTAAAGATTTTGATTTATTTATGGCGGCTACGCCCGCGACTATTTTTGGGTATATCTGTAACTGACTGTTTTATGCCTTTATGTACTTCTATTGCATCCTTCTGTTCTGTACTTCTTTTGGCGGCTGCGACTGCAATTACCATTGCCCGCTGGATGTATATGATATTGTTATATCTGCAGAACCTTAATAAAAACCTTTGAAAAAAAAAAAAAAACATGGCTGAAAAAAAAGAAGCAGGTAACCCAGCCCTAAACAATTGTACTGCACAGACAGTATTTGACAGGGGACAGGTAGAGTGTGCTGGTGAAATGGCCAGAGATTCACCAATATATTTCTCTAACTAGAGCAAGAAGCAGGTAACCCAGCCCTAAACAATGTACTATATGAAGCAGATGTCACAGAAATCAAGAGTGCTGGTTTAGATTTCTGAAGCAGCATACACCTCGCTGACACTGTCCCTCAAAATCTGGAGCCTGTCCCTACAATAGCTACACCAGACTGACGAGCGGCCCATAAACCATAAGATGATATTGATGTCAAAGAAATAAATTGTGTTTTTTTAGATTTCTGAAGCAGGATCAAACCTCTCTGACACTGTCCCTAAGCATCATCAGCAGCCTCTCCCTGTCATAACTAGAGCGGAGTTCTATGAATAAAGAATGCTTGTATGAATGTATGAAGCAGGATCAAACCTCACTGACACTTTCCCTAAGCAGCAGATTCAGCAGCCTTTCCCTATCATAACTGAAGCAGAGTGACAATCTGTGATGTGTGCCTCTATCTAATATAGAGACTGGTCACATGCTGGGTCACATGCTGCACTGGCCAATCACAGCCATGCCATAACTGTGATCAGTTCCCAGTCACAGTAGTAAAACGAATGGCAATTGGCTGTCGTGCAGCGCGCCAAAACATACCCGAACCCGGACTTTTTCCAATTGTTCGGGTGCAAAAAAAACAAACAATGTCCGTACCGAACCCAAACTTTACAGTTCGGGTTCGCTCAACCCTAATCACGAAATATAACACCCCCCCCCCCCCCAACACACACACACTGAAATAACATATTATACATGATAAAACCCATTGACATGATAGGGGGTATATGTAAACACTAACTCTGTTCATTTATTTAATCATTGTAACTTTGTGCATTTATATTCACTGTGTATCATGACTGTCCAGACATTAACACGATTTGTGAAAAGTTTAAGACAATTTAAAAAACAGAAAACAAGCTTATCGGTCAAAAATGATGCACTGAAAATAAAATATTATAGATGTTCAATATAAAAATCTGCCTTCAATTTTCTTAAAAAAAAAAAAAAAAAAAAAAAAAAAAAGCTCCCATGTATTAGCTGACTAACACTGACACCTAGTGGTGATAAAATGCACGGGAAGATATTGGATGGTTTGTTCTCACTAGCCGACAATATTCACGTATAAATTAGATCTTCCGGATATCCATTCTACAGAACGGGACTAAGTGGGAGAAAAACAAAAAACACAAAACACACACCTTCTGGAATTCCTCAATAAAGGGAGTCTAGCTGGTGTTCGGATGGATTTATTCTAATACATCCACAAATGTATAACTCCATCAGATTGTAAAAACATGATTGATATCCTATAATTAGCTTATTCTTCACCAATGTTTAGAATCTCTAATTGATACAATGTGATGAGAGCTCATTGATGGAAATGGTGGGTGGCTCTTAGAAGAGCCTTTGTGTCTTGTGTTGGGATGATGATGGGGGGATTACTTGGCGCTGGTGTACTTGGTGACGGCCTTGGTGCCCTCGGAGACGGCGTGCTTGGCCAGCTCTCCGGGCAGGAGGAGGCGGACGGCGGTCTGGATCTCCCGGGAGGTGATGGTGCGGCGCTTGTTGTAATGAGCCAGGCGGGAAGATTCTCCGGCGATGCGCTCGAAGATGTCATTGACAAAGGAGTTCATGATGCCCATGGCCTTGGAGGAGATGCCGGTGTCGGGGTGGACCTGCTTGAGCACCTTGTACACGTAGATGGCATAACTCTCCTTCCTGCTCTTCCTCCGCTTCTTGCCGTCCTTCTTCTGGCTCTTGGTGACGGCTTTCTTGGAGCCCTTCTTGGGCGCCGGGGCGGACTTGGCTGGTTCAGGCATTATTAGGGTTAATGGTATTTTCTCTGTGAAGGGAAAGTGTGCTGGAGCCGCCCTCGTGTGCTGCTTATATAGGCGTCCTATGCAAATGAGTCCACACCCCTCCTCACTCTTCTATTGGAGGGTTAAGTCATGTGATGGAGAGTGACGTGATAATTTAATTCCTTTTCAATGGATTGGTTTAGAGAGAAGTCAAGGCACTATTGGCTGGATTCAAACGTGACCAATCACAGCGTGTGACGTCGGAGCACTGAGTGTATAAATTAAGGGGAGTGATCTGTGGGCTGATATTCTCCATTGAATAACCCAATCATCCACCTACAATGTCAGGACGCGGCAAACAAGGAGGCAAGGTTCGGGCTAAGGCCAAGACACGCTCATCCCGGGCTGGTCTGCAGTTCCCAGTCGGTCGTGTTCACCGCCTGCTCAGGAAGGGCAACTATGCCGAGCGGGTCGGGGCCGGAGCTCCAGTGTATCTCGCCGCCGTCCTCGAGTATCTCACGGCTGAGATCCTTGAGCTGGCCGGCAACGCCGCCCGCGACAACAAGAAGACCCGCATCATCCCCCGACACCTCCAGCTGGCTGTCCGCAACGACGAGGAGCTCAACAAGCTGCTGGGCGGCGTCACCATCGCCCAGGGAGGAGTCCTGCCCAACATCCAGGCCGTGCTGCTGCCCAAGAAGACCGAGAGCCACAAGGCCACCAAATCCAAGTAATCCCAATCACTTCATTCCCCAACACAACAAAGGCTCTTCTCAGAGCCACCCACCTCTCCATACAAAGAGCCCGACACACATAAAATTGTTTCCATTCCTATTCTCCGATATTTATAATGTGGTAAATGGTTCACTCTAAAAGCAAACACTTTGAATGTATTCATTACAGGTAGGAAGATTCAGCCGCATTATACCTCGCCATACAAAGAGACGCAACACCCATTGTTATTGGGAGATCTGATTGTAAAAATAGACAACCAAAAGTGATGTTTTGTTTTACATGTTGGAAATAAAACGGTTCCTCTGACTAGGTGTGATCCCGATGGGGGGACAATGTGTTGGGATGACACGTGTCAGTAATAATAAATGGTGATAGATTTTATATTGGAACGCTTTCAGTGTCGTATTATAGAGCAATGTGATCTCATTACATGGATTTGAATCTCCTCCATCTCTTGGTTCTCATGGATTTCTTCTTAAGATCACAAATCATTCTTCAAACTGGAAAGGAGCCCACTGATCTCATCCCCTTTCTTCACACCTCCCACATGGAAATAGACATTGATAAACTGTCCCCTTCATTTCAGTTTAATTCCCCAACAATAACCTGGAAATTGTATTTTTTTTTGTACTGCAGATCATTAGAAAATCTCCTGAACACGTGTTGTCTCCTCTGAGAAAATCGAAAGAGCACAGACATTCTATGGAGCATTGCTGGCTGTGGGGCCAAGATTTCACATTACACACACAACGCGATTTTTATCGTTCTTTATGACTGAAAATAAAGCATTGATCATATAAAAATCTGATAATGAAATGTACATGTCACTAAGCGATATTTATTGTTCTCTCCTACATGTAGCGGTGATAGATTGTCACACCCCGGATAGGTCTATAAAGACATGTGAGGCGACTGGTAGTACTCAGGACACCGCCAGAGAAATATGAACAATGATGTTCCAAACATGTGTTTCATGTCTGAAATGAAATCAGGTCGGTTTCCTGTTTAGGTTCCAAATATTTGATTTTGTTCGCAGTATAAATTGTCGCGGCCCCGCCCCCTTCAGCTCTTTATAAAGACATGGCAGAAGGTGACAGAAATGTAGAAGAGATGAGAGCCACATACAGAACCAATCGATTTTTATTGACTAAGGAAAAGTTTTTTTTTTTTTTTTTTTTTATCGCTGGAACAACCTACCCGACAAATAATAAAAGTGAGATAACGATATTGTAAGACGATCTATACACAGATCTGCTGTACATCTAAAATCGTCCAATCGGATTGTATAGTGTATGTTTAGCTATAAAGAACTTCCTTCCCCACATACTAAAACGTTCTAACGCCAGGATAAATATATAGTGAGCCCTTTGTATGAGAAGGTGGGTGGCCCTGAGAAGGGCCTTTGTGTAGGGGAAGTAGGTAGGTGTTCATGAGGATTTAGCCTCCGAATCCGTAGAGAGTGCGCCCCTGGCGTTTGAGAGCATAGACGACATCCATGGCGGTGACGGTCTTCCTCTTGGCGTGCTCGGTGTAGGTGACGGCATCGCGGATGACATTCTCCAGGAAGACTTTGAGCACTCCGCGGGTCTCCTCATAGATGAGTCCGGAGATGCGCTTGACACCCCCTCTGCGGGCCAAACGTCGGATGGCGGGTTTGGTGATGCCCTGGATGTTGTCCCGGAGCACCTTCCTGTGCCGCTTAGCGCCTCCTTTCCCCAGACCCTTCCCTCCTTTACCGCGACCAGACATCTCGGAGATCTGCGTTATTCAGACAAACAGTAAAGAAACCACACACAGCCACCTCCTTATATACAGCCTAGGCGGACCTGATGGAAACCTTCATGGGAAGGAGGCGGAGTCACACACATTCATTACAATGCAAAATTAATAAATAGAAGATGTAATTTATTTTTAAGGCTCCTAAATATTCTGTGGTAATCAAATATATTAATGAAACAGCAATACATTTCCAGAAGATGAATTTATTCCTTCTTCTCAATGCTTTTCTATTCATATCTGGAGATTACACGGAGAACATTAATCTTTAACTTTTCATAACAGAAACACAATCAGCAGCTTCAATTGTTCATATTTATACAACATTATTTCTAAAGGAAAATAAAGTAGCACATTGCCTCCGACATTTCACCTTCCTGGGTGTGATGATGTGCGGACCTGATGGGAAACATGTGGATAAGGGGTGGGTCTAGTCATGTATTTCACTGCAAAGAATTTCATTTATTTAAAAGATTTTCAATATTTTGCTCAACGGATGTAATTCATCAGAAGCACAACTTTGTCTTTATTGATGAATTGTACATATTTGTCTGATATGTGATGATTATTCCCTATCTCTACCAATAATGTCACATTTCCAGATCTCTATATAGGACGAGCAAAATGTGTGCAATCTGCTATATGCATAAATTATATATCAGAAAGAGAGCGAGAGATGGAAAAACAAAAACAAGTGAATATATATATATATATATATATATATATATATATATATATATATATATATATATATATATATATATATATATATATATATATATATATATATATATATATATATATATATTCACTTGTTTTTTTGTTCCTTCTCTCGCTCTCAGGACATGGCAGTTGGAATAAAAGAGAACCTATGAAAATGTTTTACATTTATTTAATAATCTTCAGATTTCTCGGATAAATGTCTCATCTGGTGATCTCAGTGTCGGATTCGGCGGGATAATGGGGCTGATTATTTCTCTGTAACGATCTTCACAATTCAGGCGGGCAAATTTGAAAGTAGCAATTTGAAATACGAACCAATCAGAGCAGTGGGCGTTTCCTTCACCAGCCAGTAATGTCTTTCTGATGAGAATTTCAAAGAAATGTGTTCTGAGATCTTTCTCCTTTTTCAGCCCAGAAAATACTTGTTCTGTCGACTTTTCATTGATCTCTATAGAAAACATTCTCTAGCAGGGCGGTTTCTGTATTTGTGAAGTAAAAGAAAAGACTAGAAGAAATGTGACATTCATATTTCTAATGGATTTATTATTCTTGGTTAGATAAACTGCCCGACAATTCAGAAGAGTGTTGATCGATGTTCCCGGAGGAAGAGATATCAGATTTTAGAGTCCGATTATTCTTTCTATCGGAGATCATTAGAACGTTCCATAGAATGTCGGCGGGAAATGTGACTGAATCAATTTCATATTTGCACCAATCACAGTTTTGGGCGATTTCTTCAGATAAAATGTATTTCGTGTGAAGGAGGATCTGAGATCTGAGTTCCATTCAGCTGGGGGGTGTTGGTTTGGTATTTGATATTGAATGATCTCTGATCTCCAGAAGATGTTCAGTAGAATTAAAGGATGGAGGACAATGAAAACCAGTCCCTGGAAGGAGATCACACTGTTCCTTCACACGAAATACATTTGAATAAATTATACAAATCATAGAATCTCTGAATTGCTGTTAGGATGGACAGACATGTAGGGCTCGATGGTTTTGATTGGAGGGGTTTAGCGGTGAGTAGACGATCAGCATAGAAAGATTGGAATGAATGGAGATGAGAGAATGATGTACTGTGATCACATTTCCTGTCATTACTTCCTCACCTGTATTACAAGTCTGAGTGTGATAAGAAAACAAAGGGTTTGCCTTTACAGGGAACTTTACCTGACATTATTAATAATATACAACTTGATTGGAGAATAGGAATAGATACCAGGCATGTCCGGCTCTATGCAGAGAGATGTGGGTGGCATGTTTGTGAGGCTATGCTAAAATAATAATATTGATCTTTAGATGTGGAGTAGATCGGTCAGACTAGGAGGGGAATGAACAAACCTTCCTTCTATTCCCTCCCTGGTTCTAGATTTATTTCGGAGATCATCTCCTTTTTCTGCCTGTATACATTCCCTATTCATCGCCTTGTACTGCGCCCACACCCAAGTGTTCTACCAGGAATGACCACAAGGTGGCAGAGCTGAATAAACACTTATGCCGCCCTCACATATTGTTACACTAAAAGATCCTCCACAATCTCCCGTCTTACATTGTTACTTTATCTGAAAAGACACATTGAGAAGATCGCGGAGTTCTTAACCCGCAACACAATCGGGAGATAGAAGTGAGAAAAACGAAACATTGTATCTACTCAATCATCCCGGACAAATCTCTGTCTATTTGTATCATTTTCAATCATCAACAGCAGATCAATGTACATAGATAAAGCCATACGCTGGCTGATAGGTAAATGACACAAAATATATACAACGTATCAGCTACATACAAATGTGATCACCATATCACCTCGGACAGCACACAGGCCTTTATAGAAGTTAGAGGTGGAGAATTGTCCCTAGGGAATCGGACATATTCATCACCTTTACTAATATCTACACATTTATAAGTGAACTTACACATGATCTCCAATCCTGGAAACCATTTCATTCTCATCATTCCCCAGTGTCTGAAAAATCAAATAAACGAACAAAAATAAAAACAAAACAAAAAAAAAAAATTCAATCATTGTATTATCGCCATTAGGGGATTGAAAAATGCAAAGTGTTAATATTAAAAGGAGTTTTGATTGAGTTAAACATACAAGATGTGCATATTGCAATCAAAGTGAATGTTCAGCCTAAACATTTTTTTTTTTATTTTAAGTTTTGGATCAACATGAGGAAAGGTTACAACCTCTGTCAGGTTTTTTTTTTTTTTTTTTAATAAATTTTTTTATTTTCGTCCATCATACAGGATAAGTGCGGTTACAAGAACAATGTAACATTCAAACAAACTATATTCTTGCGGGCGCAGCCGCTTCCACATATGCAACATAAGCAAGTCATTAGAGTATGCTTGGGCGTAACCTGACCCTGAGCTTAGTGGACAGAGCGGATGCCAGTGGGCTGTATTTCTAACATTAGGCAACTGACGCAAGTAGCGAAACTGTCGGGCAGCTGGTAGCCCTTATATTCCCAGGTGTACCCCCAGGTGTGGTAATACCTGAAGTGTGTCTGGTGGGCAGACCTGGTTCCTGCTTAAGGGTTCAAAGGGTTAGGGGGGAGGGTCAGGGGGGGGTCGAGCCGCCACAGCTCATCGACGTATGAGGTTGAGAGGGCATTGTGCGTTGATCTCCTGAGATGATGGCTTTGTAATCATCCGACAGGGTAAAGTGCCGCCAGCAGGCCCAAGTCTCGTTGAACTTTGCCGGCGTGTCGTTGCTCTGGTGGATCAGTTCCTCCATCTCCATTATCTTTTGGAGGCGTTGAAACCAATCGGATATAGAGGGGGGTTTTGGGGAGAGCCAGAAAAGTGGGATGCACATCCGCGCGGCGTTTACCATGTGCATGGCCAAGGAGCGGCCGTATTTCCTCGGGCGCAATTTGGCATGATGGAGAAGGAACTGGGCAGGCGCGAATTCTAGAGTATCGGTGGTGACATGTGTTATGTATTTATGGACCTTAGCAGTGGCGGCTGGTGAAGTTTTATGATGGGGGGGCGCAATACCCCGCCCTTCCACATTTGGTCCCTCCCACTTCTCATAAGCCACACCCCTTATAGAATCCACCACTCCGTCCCCTGTATTCCACTCAATGTCAGGAGTATACAGCTCAGCGTCACAACACAGAGTATATAGCCCCAGCATCACAAATCATGGTATATAGCGCAGCCTTACAGATCGGTGCAAACAAACTAAAATATGACACTGTTAGTAATGAAGGACTCGAAATGGGCAGGAGATTACCAGAGACTGCGGACATACTGCACAAGATTACCAGAGACTGCGGACATACTGCACAGGATTACCAGAGACTGCGGACATACTGCACAAGATTACCAGAGACTGCGGACATACTGCACAGGATTACCAGAGACTGCGGACATACTGCACAGGATTACCAGAGACTGCGGACATACTGCACAGGATTACCAGAGACTGCGGACATACTGCACAGGATTACCAGAGACTGCGGACATACTGCACAGGATTACCAGAGACTGCGGACATACTGCACAGGATTACCAGAGACTGCGGACATACTGCACAGGATTACCAGAGACTGCGGACATACTGCACAGGATTACCAGAGACTGCGGACATACTGCACAGGATTACCAGAGACTGCGGACATACTGCACAGGATTACCAGAGACTGCGGACATACTGCACAGGATTACCAGAGACTGCGGACATACTGCACAAGATTACCAGAGACTGCGGACATACTGCACAGGATTACCAGAGACTGCGGACATACTGCACATGATTACCAGAGACTGCGGACATACTGCACAAGATTACCAGAGACTGCGGACATACTGGACAAGAGTACCAGAGACTGCGGACATACTGCAGAAGATTACCAGAGACTGCGGACATACTGCAGGAGATTACCAGAGACTGCGGACATACTACACAAGATTACCAGAGACTGCGGACATACTGCACAAGATTACCAGAGACTGCGGACATACTGCAGGAGATTACCAGAGACTGCGGACATACTACACAAGATTACCAGAGACTGCGGACATACTACACAAGATTACCAGAGACTGCGGACATACTGCACAAGATTACCAGAGACTGCGGACATACTGCAGGAGATTACCAGAGACTGCGGACATACTACACAAGATTACCAGAGACTGCGGACATACTGCACAGGATTACCAGAGACTGCAGGAATTACTTGTCCTGCGACTTGGGACTTAAATGTTGCATGACAAGTCGTACCCCATGATTTCCAATGAGAACCGTTCATATCTGTGCGACTTCAAAGTAGTCCCTGCATTACTTTGGTCCCACTTTGATGCAACTTGAGGTCCATAGACCTCCAGAATACACAGGTATTTGCTTTAAGTCACATCAAAATTGCAGTAGAATTGTGCAACTTTCAGACTGCATTAGCCTGAAAGTCGCAAGATTCTGCCACAATTTTTTGGTGCGATTTTGCAGCGACTTGAAGCAATGCCTATGTATTCTGGAGGTCTATGGACCTCAAGTCACATCAAGGTGGGACAAAAGTAATGCATGGACTACTTCAAAGTTGCACAGATATGAACAATTCTCATTGGAAATCATCGGGTCCAACACATCCTGCAACTTTCCAGTCCCAAGTCGCAGGACAATTTGCAAGCGGGGGGTGGGGTGGTGTTGACGGCCGATATTTTCCCTGCACATTAAGTATAAAAAAAGTTTTTTTTTTATAATAACTGGGGGGGGTGGGGTGGTCTGGTGGGGTAGTGTTACAGCCCGCTATTTGTGCTGTAATGAATTTTTACATAGAAAAGAAATGTTGTTAATAAATGGGTAAATGAATTATAAAAAAAAGATTTTTTTAATAACCGTTATTGGAAAAATCTTTTTTTTATAATTCATTTACCCATTTATTAACAACATTTATTTTCTATGTAAAAATTCATTACAGCACAAGTAACACTACAGCGGGCGGTAACACTACCCCACCAGACCACCCCCCCCCCCCCCAGTTATTAAAAAAAAAACTTTTTTTATACTTAATGCTAAATTCAATCAAATATAAAAAATAAACTGTTAATAAGCTTAATATATTTAACTAATATTAAATAAAAAAAAACATTGATGGGGGGGGGGGGGGGGTTGTTGCCTGGCATTATTTTCGCTGAATATTAAATATTAGAAAATATTTTAAAAAAATATATAAAAAAGAAATTGGATTAAGCAGGGGGGGTGGAGGGTGGATGCCAGCCGCCGAATATTAGATAAAAAAAAAGACTTTGAATAAGCGGGGGGGGGCCGCCGAATATTACATAAAAAAAGAGTTTGAATAAGCGGGGGGGGAGGGGGCAAGAATATTAAATGCAAAAAAAAGCCTTTGAATAAGCGGGGGGGGGGGGGGGGCCGCCGCCGAACAATCAATTGATTGAAAAAAAAACTTTGAATAAGCGGGGGGGCAGGCCGGCCGCCGAATACTAACATACTTTGTGGAAATCGCGGGAGGGGTTGGATGCAGCTGTGAAGCGGCCGCCGATGTAGAGACAGGCAGGCTTACCTCGTCCACGGTCGGGCGCACTGTGTTTGAGCTGACCCGACGTCACTTCCTGTTTTTCCAGTGACGTCGGAACGAGCTCAGAGACGGGCGGGTGCACACAGACAGTGTTATGCACCCGCCCGGCCATAACTATACACTCCATCACGCCGGAAGCAAATGGCGCGATGGAGAGCGCCACAAAGGCATATTTTTGGTGCCAATGTAGCGCCGCGTCTGCAATCCCGTGATTGCACAGACGTGGCGCTACTCCTACAGGACTGTTCCCGGCGTCCGGCGCGCGGACATAGAGCCCATAAGGCCCTTTTTTGGGGAAAAAAAATTCTTAAAGGGACAGATTTAAAATTTTTTTTTTTTTTTTTTTTTTTTTTTTACTGACTGTGGGATGGGGGGCGGCGCCCGGGCGCCCCTATGGACGGGCCGCCACTGGACCTTAGTCCAGTAGGGTTGGAGTTTGGGGCACGTCCACCATATGTGGAGGAAGGAGCCCGTCTCCAGATGGCATCTCCAGCACACTTTAGGGAGTGCCGGGTTAATTCTGTGTAGCTTAAGTGGGGTTTTGTACCATCTGGAGAGGAGTTTGTAGGCGTTCTCCTGCGTCTGGACGGCAATCGACCCCTTGTGGGCGAGTCTATATATGTGTTCCCATTCCTTGTCCGATAGATCTAGCGAGAGGTCGTTTTCCCACTGCTGGTTGGCCCAGTGAAGTTTAGGAGATTGTGAGGAGAACAGTAGTCCGTATGTCGTTGAGATTAGATGTCTCATTGGCGCTGTAGAGTTGCACAGGTTTTCGAAGGGGGTGTAGGGTCTGGACCATTGTACACCGGGCTCTTTTTTGTCTAGGAAGTGCCTAATCTGGAGGTAAGTCCAGAAAGGGAACTCACTCTTACTCATTTTGGTCGCTAGTTCTGTTTGCAGCAAAAGACGGTCTGCGGCATAAAATTGACCTGCCCTTACCGTTTTGTGGGGCCAGCCGTCAGCTAAGAAGGTAGGGTTCATTCCCGGCGGGAAATTGGGATTCAGTCGCAGGGGGGTCATGGGACCGGTCCGGTCTGCTATTTTGTATTTAGCGCAGGCCGTCCGGAAGGCCAGTAGGGAGGGGCGTATGAGGGGGTGGTCGCCCCAATCTTGTAGGGCGTTGCCCTTTACGATCCATGGCAGGTGTGTTAGGGGCAGAGAGGAGAATGATTGCTCTAGGTCAACCCAGTTCTTTCTCATCCCGTTTGTTGTCCAGTCTACGATCCTGGACAGCCCACAGGCTAGGTTGTACTTGTGTAAGTCAGGCAACCCCAGGCCTCCCTGCAATTTAGGGACCGTGAGTCTCGCATAGCTTAAACGGGGGCGGGTGTCCTGCCACACAAACCTCGTGCATGCCGATTTGTAGGATGAGTAGAAGGCCGGGGGGAGCCTGATGGGTATGGCTTGCATAGTGTATAGAACCCGGGGGAGTATGTTCATCTTGACCACTGCTACCCTACCGAACCACGATAAAGGTTTTGGGGACCATTCTTTCAAGTCTTTCAATATGTTTTGGAGCAGTGGGGTGTAGTTAAGTGGGTATAGGTCTGTTAGAGAGGAGGGGAGTTGGATCCCCAAATATGTGATGGCGCGGGCGGACCATTTGAACGGGAAGTTTAATTTGCACTGGTCGTAGAGAGTCGTAGGCAGAGTTACATTTAGGGCCGATGATTTTGAAAAGTTGATTTGGAGGTTGGTCAGTACTTTGAAATCTTCAAAGTCTTTCATCAGGTTGGGGATGGTTGTTAGAGGGTCTCTGAGAAATAGGAGAATATCATCCGCGAAGGCGGCAATTTTATAGGTCCTCTTGTCAATCTGGATTCCTTTTATTGTGGGGTTAGCCCTAAGGCGCTGTAATAGGGGTTCTAACGTGAGAATGAACAGTAGGGGGGAGAGGGGGCACCCCTGGCGCGTCCCATTTGTGATGGAGAAGGCGTCCGACAGGTGGTTGTTCACTCGTACTCTCGCTGTGGGGTCCGCGTATAGCGCCGAGATAAAGCTGAGCATGGTCGGCGGGAGATTCACGGACTGCAGCGTTGCCTGCATAAAATCCCATGCCACCCTGTCGAACGCCTTCTCCGCGTCGAGGGATAAGAAAAACCCAGGGGACTTGTTGGATGTTAGCCAGTGGTGAACGTTTATCGCTGTGAGGGTGTTATCCCGGGCCTCCCTCCCGGGGACGAAACCTGCCTGGTCCAAAGCCACCATATTGGGCAAGTAAGGCAGTAGCCTGTTAGCTACGGTTTTAGCGAACCACTTGAGGTCCACGTTTAGGAGGGATATTGGCCTGTAATTGGATACTGCATTAGGGTCTTTGTCCGGCTTGGGGATCACGACAATGTGTGCTGTCAGGAGGTCACGGGGGGGGGGTGGCCCCATTGGCAAAAGAGTTGAATGCCGCTTTAAAGAAGGGGGTAAGCACCGTTGCATAGGTCTTGTAATACCCCGCTGTCAGCCCATCCGGCCCCGGGCTTTTGCCCGATTTTAGTTGCTTCAGGGCTAGTCCCAACTCTGCGTCACTAAGGGGTTTGTCGAGGTCTGTTTTGGCTTCCTCTGACAGCCGTGTTGGGCTGTATTGAGTCAGGAATTTGTTTATCAGGTCATGCCTTGTTTCTAATGCCGTCGGTGTGTCTGGGGTTGGCAAGTTGTACAGGCCAGTGTAATACTGTACAAAAAGTTTAGCTATGGCGGGGGTGGATTGTACTGTGTGGCCTAGGGCGTCCGTCAGGGAGTGGACCGTTGTTTTTGCTTTTTGGGAGTGTAGAGCTTTAGCCAAGAGTCTACTCACCTTATTGCCGTGCTCGTAAAATGACTTCTTTGCTAGTACGTAGCTACGCTTAACCCGTTTACCTATGATCTCCAGAAGTTCGGCTCTAGTTTGGTTTAGTTCCTGTAGTGTGGCGAGGGCTTGTGAGTGTTTGTGCGCCGTTTCTAAGCTCTTAATCTTGCCTAGAATGTCGTCGTAGTGTTTGCGTCTTTCTGTGTTCCGTTTGGCCGCGGCCGCTATTAGGAGGCCCCGTACTACGCATTTGTGGGCTTCCCAGTTTATGCTAGGGGCTGTGTCTTCCGGCCTGTTTTCAAGAAAAAATAATTCGAGCGCTTTCTCCAGGTCCTTAGCCACTACTGGGTCCGTGAGTAGGGAAGGGTCTAGCCTCCATACCCTGGACCTCGGGTGACCGGGAGGCAGAGCTATCGTGACCGAGATGGGGTTGTGGTCCGATATGACCATGGGGTCGATCGAAGCCGCGGATAAGAGGGGTAGGTCTTCCTGGCTAACAAACAGGTAGTCGAGGCGGGAATAGCGGTTGTGCGGTGTTGAAAAGAACGTATAGTCCCTACCCGTCGGGTTTAAGGCGCGCCATGTATCATGTATGAGTAGGCCTTGCAGGAGCTTTTTAATTCTCCTTAGCGCGGTGTATTGAAGGGATGAGGTGCCCGTGGACGTATCAAGCGTGGGGTTGAGTGGGACATTGAAGTCTCCCCCGAGCAGGAGAGTCCCCTCTTTAAAGGAAGCAAGCAGTTCCGCAATTGCTCTAAAGAACGAAACCCGGCGTGTGTTTGGTGCGTATATATTGGCAAGCGTCACCGTCCTGTTCTGATACGAGCCTTTGAGAAATAAGTACCGCCCTTCCGGGTCGGCTAGCGTGTCTGTCAGTTGGAATGGGCAATTTTTAACTAGTAACGTGGATACCCCTTTTGTTTTTGCTTGCGCGTTCGTCGCGTGATGGGCCACTGGGAAGTGATGATTGTGCAATTTGGGTATAGCTCCGGATTTGAAATGTGTTTCCTGCACAAACACTATGTCGGCCCTGGCCTGGTGCATGGAGAGAAGAAGTTGGGCCCTTTTTTCGGGTAGGTTCAGTCCCCGCACGTTCAGGGAGATGATTTTCAATTTAGGGACGCCATCCCCTGTCGGTATAGCAGACATCGTCGGTCGGGTCTGTGAGTGTTTGCCTGACTTGTATAGTGTTGTCGGGTGTGCGAGCTGTGGCGGTTCGCAGTGGCTTGGTGGGGGGGGGGAGGGGGAGTGGGGTGGTTTCCTAGTGTATCTACGAGGACGCAGGTGAGGGTACCAACGGGTACTTCGCTCTTCAGGTATCGGGTGCCCGAAACAGGGGGCCTAGCGGCGGGTCCCAGGGATTGGGAGTGGTGTTACCCGCCGTTGGGGCAGTGAACGCCCGTATCCGATTAGGCGGAGGGACTCAGTCCCGCCACCTGATTTGGGTGGTAGTTAATCGGTGAGGTGCGGCCGTGGGGGGCGTTCGCGTCTGAAACTAGGCGCGGACCCCGTCCCACGGTACCGCTTGGGGGGTGGTCCGGCACTTACCAGCAGACAGCCGTGTGAGTGGATACGATACTTGTCGTGGCTAGCCACCCCGGAGCGCACATTCCTGTGGTGCCTGAGCGGTGTTAGCCCCGTGGTTGAGGATTGTCTATGGGTGTGGGGGGGGGAGTGTGTGGCCTGCTGGGGGGGGGTGAGCCCCGCCGTGTCCCGTAATATGGCAATCCCCGGGCTCGGTTTCCCCAGAGGGGCCTCATATGGTGCGTCCCTCGTCTCCTCTCCCCTTGCGTGGCCCCCTCCTTAGATGGGGGTTCCGTGGAGAGGGGGACGGGGACCCCCGGTCTCTGGCTTATACCCCTCTTACCTATTCTCGGCCAACTAATGCGTGCCCTCCCCGTTAAGACATATCTATCCGGCCGGGGTGTTTCCTATCATCGGGGAAGCGGCAGGCAGAGTATCCACAGTAATGAGATTTAGGGTTGTGCGTTCATACTTTACCCGGGAACCTCGGTTCCCTCGGATATTACACAGTTCCGATCCGGGTATAGTCCTTAATAGGTGTAGTTCGTGGGGAGGGAATGAGCTGGTGCTGCAAGGTCTCTCATCTCGTGGATGGTGGGTAGCTCGTCAAAGGTCGCGGTGGTGCAAGATTCTGGCCGGTCCGTCTAACCTCCGGGGAGTGGCCAGCGGTGAGGACTTGCCGGTGCAGCTCAGTCAGTCGGGTGTGTATTAGCCCCGGGATCCTCTGTGGAAGTGCGGTCCCCTGTCTGGTGTGTTCTCAATGGTGTAGCGCTCAGGGGGATGCGTTCTGCTGTACGGGTTGGTGTCTCATCCTACGGGCATGGGGTGTGCGCTCTAACGGGGTACGGAAGGGTGATGGTTCTCTCTTGGTCCTGCAGAGAGGGCCGCCGCCGGAAGGTGTAGCCAGTTGAGCAGGTATGCAGGGGCTGTCTGGAGGCCCAGCGGCCCTTCGAGCGTGATCTCGGTGAAGATGGTCGGGTTCCGTCATGGCTCGGGGACTGCCCGTGGGGTGAGTGGTGGTCCTATCTCCGGTGCGGGGAGTTGAATAGCTTAGTAGATCCGCGTCTGGGAATCAGAGGAGCGTAATCTTCGGCGCGTCGCTCGTTCGTGGCTCTTCTGTTGTCTCCCGCTGTGTTGACGTGTCCTGCAGGGTGACGAAGTTGTAGTGCGCCGTACCGGAGGTCGTCATAGGGTTCCGCTTCCGGGAGTGCGGCTGGCCCAGAGCGTTCTGGGTATTGTAGTTGTCAATGATGGGCGGGTCACTCTATTCTCAGGTGGCCGAGTGGGTGGAGTCCGGCAAGGTTTCCCGCTTTACAAGTTGGCGGCTGTTGTAGATCCGGCGGACGTGTCAGCTGGGCCTTCGGGGAAGACCCATAGAGTGGCAGTCTCTGTGGCGGGAGAGCGATGAGATGAGGCTCACAACGTCTGTTCCCATTAAAGTTACACTAATAAAGGAAAAACAAATTAGGGTCTCGAGGCCTGAACAAATAACTCAGTAAAACTTGCCCACTAATCCTACGGCATCAGCTCTGTTGGAGACGTGATTTGACATTCAAATGTCTCTGCGGGCTCTTCGCGCTCCCGGAGAGGAGAGAGGGTCGCCCTCTCTTCTGGGTCCAGCGTTGGTGGTCGAGGTGCGGGAGTTCGAGGGGGATCTCCTCCTCCTGGATCTCGTGGGTTGCGTTTCCATCTTTTCCGCCGGGGGTCCATTCCACCGGCCCACGGAGCGACGGTAGATGGCATACCACTCCGGGACCGCAACGGGTGGGATGCCCAGAGTCTCAAAAAAGAGCGGCAGGTCCTCCGGGACTTTAAGGTGTGCCGTGCGCCCCTGATGGGAGGCCGAGAGGCAGAACGGGTACTTCCATTTATAACGGATATTGGCGGATCTCAGGGCATCTAAGAGGGGTCTGAGGTCCCTTCTATGCTTCAGTGTTATACCAGACAAATCCTGGAACAGCTGGATCTGGGAGCCCTCATGTACCAGGCGCTGGCCTCTCGCCTGATGTAGGATTTCTTCTTTCAGCCCAAAATCCGTGAGGCAGCAAACAATATCTCTGGGGGGGTCCGTATCCCTGCCCCTGGGGCGTAGTGCCCTGTGGATCCGCTCCATAGCAATAGCTGTGTCCGGGGGTCTCTTGAGTATGGAGTTGAATAGCTCCGTCACCTCTCTGGCGATCTGACCTCCCTCCACAGCTTCAGGGAGGCCCCGCACGCGCAGATTATGGCGGCGTCCCCGATTTTCCAAATCCTCCAAGTGGCGGTTTATTTCCCGCATTTGCAGCGTGTGGTCGTCTATTTTCCTGGTGGAACGTTGGAGGACCAGGTCGTGTTCCACCAGTGTATTCTCCGCTGCTGCAACTCTCCCATCCAGTGACTGGAAGTCGAGGCGAAGCTCCGCTATGGCTGCTGTGAGCGCGCTTTTTATGTCAGAAGCCACCGCTCTCAAGTCTCCGATAGTGATGGGAGCCGATGCCGGAGCGGAGGCCGGTAGTATCCCCGGGTCCATAGTATTCCCCTGCGGGTGGTCCAGGGGGGTCGCTGAGAGCACAATCTCCTGTGCGTGAGTGGAGCTGACTTGCGAGCGGCCTCGAGGTGTTCCCTGGCGGGAAGCCGCCATGTTTCCCCGGCCGGTGCGGAACATCTCCGGGATGTGGTGCTCCAGGGAGTCGGTTGGTTCCCTGGGGGAACGGGATCGGGAAGCCGAGGACTGTCGGGAAGCAGTACCCATGGTTCTGTGTGCTTGGCGGGGTCAAAAAACACTGCTAAATGTGAAGTACGCTCTGAGGTGGCAGGAGCTCAGTTCTCAGGCAGCCATCTCCTAGCTCGGTCCAGCCACGCCCTCCTCTGTCAGGTTTTTAATACTTTAAAACAATCCATATAGAAGTGCAAAGCTTCATTGATAAACTTGCAAACCACAAAGTGTGCGCCCCATGCCTATATAAATCGTTGCGCAACGTACACACGGCATTACAGCGGTAGAGGTTGTTGTGTCAACATTGCTAGAAGAAAAGAGGGAACAAGACGGCAAAGAAGTCCGGGGCCCCACTTGTAAAAGAGCTTAAAGAATAAAGTGGGGGCCCCTGGCAGAACGCCCCCCAAGCTGACTAATAAATTACTTTTATTTTTTTATTTAACATTTTTCCCCCAGGTGAATGGGTAGGGGTACGATGTACCCGATACTCATTCACATAGGGTGGGAGGACAGGATCTGGGGGCCCCCTTATTAAAGGGGGCTACCGGATTCCGATAAGCCCCCCGCTCGAAGACCCCGACAACCAACGGCCAGGGTTGTTGGGAAGAGGCCCTTGTCCCCATCAACATGGGGACAATGGTGCTTTAGGGTGGGGGCGTAGTGCCCCCCCTGCTCCAAAGCACCCACCCCCCCCCCCCCAATTTTGAGGGCATGCGGTCTGCTACGGTTCAAGAGGGGGGGGGGCTCGCTTGGCCCCACCCCCATTCCTCACTGGCCGGGCTGCATGCTCGAATAAGGGTCTGGTATGGATTTTGGGGGAACCCCCATGCCATTTTTTCAGTGTAGGTGTTCCCCCTTAAAATCCATACCAGACCCAAGGGCCTGGTATGCTCCTGAAGGGGAACCCACGCCAGTTTGTTATTTAAAATTTGGCGCTGAGTTTCCCTTCATGATCAGCGTAACAAAAAAAAGGCAGGTTTCCAGGTGCGCCTCTTAAACCCGTGCAAATGCAGCTACGCCACTTGATATTTATCAAGATTGTGCCGGCGTAGTGAATAGGCGCACCTGAATGGACAAAAATGCTGCATGCGCAGTACACAAACAAACCTATGTGTAAATCAGCCCCTATGTGTGGAGAAAAAAAGGCACTGCACACCAACATCAAAACCTCATCCCAACTGTGAAGTATGGTGGTGGGGGCATTCATCTAACCAAAATTGATGGTTCGGCCGGGGAGAGAACCTGTTGTGGTCAGAGATAGAGGGGATAGCTGTCGCCACTAAGGGACCAACCAACTTATTTCCAGGGACTACAGTGAGTAAGTGAAGTAAGTACCGGAGCAGTATTCTCACCAAACAGGGGCGGTGAAGAATCAGGAAACGGGGGGCGTGGCCGGACTGAGCAAAAAGATGGACGCGTGAGCTCTGAGCTCCTGCCACCTCAGAGCGATTAGCATCCATTAGCTGAGATTTTACACCCCGTTTGTACCTACCGTGATGGGAACTGCATCCAGGCACACTTCTGCCTCCTGCACCCCGAGGGAAAACACAGCCTCCCAGGGACAGAATATCACGGAGATGTTACGCTCATCCAGGGGGAACATGGCGTCATCCCACCAAGGCACTGCTCGAGGCCCGGCACCCTTACCCCATGCCGCTTCGTCTGACATTGTGCTAATGGCGCCCCCGACAGCTTCTTCCCCTCCACCGGCTGATGATCAGGGAACTGCCGAAGCCGCCCCGCTGCCTCATCTGAACATCATGGACCTGAGAGCTATCGCAGCAGATATTAAGGACACTCTCTCAGCCGCCATTGCTGACTTGAGGATAGATATCCGCTCCCTCACTGACAGGGTTGCGGTTACTGAAAAGTCTCTAGAGGACCACAACCAGGTTCTGATCAGGTCCACCAGCAAGATAGATGATCATACCCTCCAACTTAGGGATGTGAACAGACACCTGGAGGAGGTATTCCCAGGCAGTTTCCCATCCAGGTACTAACCAGGCCCGACCCTGCTTAGCCTCTGAGATCAGACGAGATCGGGCGCTTTTAGGGTGATGTGGCCGTAGGCGATAACCATGGCTGTCCTTAACACTCTTGAAGATAGCATGGAAGAAAGACTCGGGGAAAAAAAGATTCAAGGACTCCACCACACCAACTAAAAAAAAAAAAAAGCCTACAGCACCTGGTATTCCCAGACGGTTTCCCATCCAGGTACTGACCAGGCCCGACCCTGCTTAGCCTCCAAGATCAGACGAGATTGGGCGCTTTCAGGGTGATGTGGCCGTAGGCGATAAGCATGGCTGTCCTTAACTCTCTTGAAGATAGCATGGAAGAAAGACTCGGGGAAAAAAAGATTCAAGGACTCCACCACACCAACTAAAAAAAAAATAAGCCTACAGCACCTGGTATTCCTAGGCGGTCTCCCATCCAGGTACTAACCAGGCCCGACCCTGCTTAGCCTCCGAGATCAGACGAGATCGGGCGCTTTCAGGGTGATGTGGCCGTAGGCAATAACCATGGCTGTCCTTAACTCTCTTGAAGATAGCATGGAACAAAGTCTCGGAAAAAAAAAGATTCAAGGACTCCCCCACAACCCCAAAAAAAAAGCTTACAGCACCTGGTATTCCCAGGCGGTCTCCCATCCAGGTACTAACCAGGCCCGACCCTGCTTAGCCTCCGAGATCAGATGAGATTGAGCGCTTTCAGGGTGATGTGGCCATAGGCAATAACCATGGCTGTCCTTAACTCTCTTGAAGATAGCATGGAACAAAGTCTCGGAAAAAAAAAGATTCAAGGACTCCCCCACAACCCAAAAAAGAAAGCTTACAGCACCTGGTATTCCCAGGCGGTCTCCCATCCAGGTACTAACCAGGCCCGACCTTGCTTAGCCTCCGAGATCAGACGAGATCGGGCGCTTTCAAGGTGATGTGGCCGTAGGCGATAACCATGGCTGTCCTTAACTCTCTTGAAGATAGCATGGAAGAAAGACTGGGGGAAAAAAGAGATTCAAGACTCCACCAAAACAAAAAAGCCTACAGCACCTGGTATTCCCAGGCGGTCTCCCATCCAGGTACTAACCAGGCCCGACCTTGCTTAGCCTCCAAGATCAGACGAGATCGGGCGCTTTCAAGGTGATGTGGCCGTAGGCGATAACCATGGCTGTCCTTAACTCTCTTGAAGATAGCATGGAAGAAAGACTGGGGGAAAAAAGAGATTCAAGGACTCCACCACAACAAAAAAGCCTACAGCAGCTGGTATTCCCAGGCGGTCTCCCATCCAGGTACTAACCAGGCCCGACCCTGCTTAGCCTCCGAGATCAGACGAGATCGGGCGCTTTCAAGGTGATGTGGCCGTAGGCGATAACCATGGCTGTCCTTAACTCTCTTGAAGATAGCATGGAAGAAAGACTGGGGGAAAAAAGAGATTCAAGACTCCACCAAAACAAAAAAGCCTACAGCACCTGGTATTCCCAGGCGGTCTCCCATCCAGGTACTAACCAGGCCCGACCTTGCTTAGCCTCCGAGATCAGACGAGATCGGGCGCTTTCAAGGTGATGTGGCCGTAGGCGATAACCATGGCTGTCCTTAACTCTCTTGAAGATAGCATGGAAGAAAGACTGGGGGAAAAAAGAGATTCAAGACTCCACCAAAACAAAAAAGCCTACAGCACCTGGTATTCCCAGGCGGTCTCCCATCCAGGTACTAACCAGGCCCGACCCTGCTTAGCCTCCGAGATCAGACGAGATCGGGCGCTTTCAAGGTGATGTGGCCGTAGGCGATAACCATGGCTGTCCTTAACTCTCTTGAAGATAGCATGGAAGAAAGACTGGGGGAAAAAAGAGATTCAAGACTCCACCAAAACAAAAAAGCCTACAGCACCTGGTATTCCCAGGCGGTCTCCCATCCAGGTACTAACCAGGCCCGACCCTGCTTAGCCTCCGAGATCAGACGAGATCGGGCGCTTTCAAGGTGATGTGGCCGTAGGCGATAACCATGGCTGTCCTTAACTCTCTTGAAGATAGCATGGAAGAAAGACTGGGGGAAAAAAGAGATTCAAGACTCCACCAAAACAAAAAAGCCTACAGCACCTGGTATTCCCAGGCGGTCTCCCATCCAGGTACTAACCAGGCCCGACCCTGCTTAGCCTCCGAGATCAGACGAGATCGGGCGCTTTCAAGGTGATGTGGCCGTAGGCGATAACCATGGCTGTCCTTAACTCTCTTGAAGATAGCATGGAAGAAAGACTGGGGGAAAAAAGAGATTCAAGGACTCCACCACAACAAAAAAAGCCTACAGCACCTGGTATTCCCAGGTGGTCTCCCATCCAGGTACTAACCAGGCCCGACCCTGCTTAGCCTCCAAAATCAGTCAAGATCGGGCGCTTTCAAGGTGACGTGGCCGTAGCCGAAAACCATGGCTGGCCTTAACTCTCTTGAAGATAGCTTGGAAGAAAGACTAGAAGAAAAGATTCAAGTACTCCACCACAAAAAAAAAAAAAAAAGCCTACAGCACCTGGTATTCCCAGGCGGTCTCCCATCCAGGTACTAACCAGGCACGACCCTACTTAGCCTCCGAGATCAGACGCTTTCAGGGTGAAGTGGCTGTAGGTGATGACCATGCCTGGCCTTAACTCTCTTGAACATAGCTTGGGAGAAGACTAGAAAAAAAAAAGATTCAAGGACTCCACCCAAAAAAAAAAGCCTACAGCACCTGGTATTCCCAGGCGGTCTCCCATCCAGGTACTAACCAGGCCCGACCCTGCTTAGCCTCCGAGATCAGACGAGATCGGCGCTTTCAAGGTGATGTGGCCGTAGGCGATAACCATGGCTGTCCTTAACTCTCTTGAAGATAGCATGGAAGAAAGACTGGGGGAAAAAAGAGATTCAAGACTCCACCAAAACAAAAAAGCCTACAGCACCTGGTATTCCCAGGCGGTCTCCCATCCAGGTACTAACCAGGCCCGACCCTGCTTAGCCTCCGAGATCAGACGAGATCGGGCGCTTTCAAGGTGATGTGGCCGTAGGCGATAACCATGGCTGTCCTTAACTCTCTTGAAGATAGCATGGAAGAAAGACTGGGGGAAAAAAGAGATTCAAGACTCCACCAAAACAAAAAAGCCTACAGCACCTGGTATTCCCAGGCGGTCTCCCATCCAGGTACTAACCAGGCCCGACCCTGCTTAGCCTCCGAGATCAGACGAGATCGGGCGCTTTCAAGGTGATGTGGCCGTAGGCGATAACCATGGCTGTCCTTAACTCTCTTGAAGATAGCATGGAAGAAAGACTGGGGGAAAAAAGAGATTCAAGACTCCACCAAAACAAAAAAGCCTACAGCACCTGGTATTCCCAGGCGGTCTCCCATCCAGGTACTAACCAGGCCCGACCCTGCTTAGCCTCCGAGATCAGACGAGATCGGGCGCTTTCAAGGTGATGTGGCCGTAGGCGATAACCATGGCTGTCCTTAACTCTCTTGAAGATAGCATGGAAGAAAGACTGGGGGAAAAAAGAGATTCAAGACTCCACCAAAACAAAAAAGCCTACAGCACCTGGTATTCCCAGGCGGTCTCCCATCCAGGTACTAACCAGGCCCGACCCTGCTTAGCCTCCGAGATCAGACGAGATCGGGCGCTTTCAAGGTGATGTGGCCGTAGGCGATAACCATGGCTGTCCTTAACTCTCTTGAAGATAGCATGGAAGAAAGACTGGGGGAAAAAAGAGATTCAAGACTCCACCAAAACAAAAAAGCCTACAGCACCTGGTATTCCCAGGCGGTCTCCCATCCAGGTACTAACCAGGCCCGACCCTGCTTAGCCTCCGAGATCAGACGAGATCGGGCGCTTTCAAGGTGATGTGGCCGTAGGCGATAACCATGGCTGTCCTTAACTCTCTTGAAGATAGCATGGAAGAAAGACTGGGGGAAAAAAGAGATTCAAGACTCCACCAAAACAAAAAAGCCTACAGCACCTGGTATTCCCAGGCGGTCTCCCATCCAGGTACTAACCAGGCCCGACCCTGCTTAGCCTCCGAGATCAGACGAGATCGGGCGCTTTCAAGGTGATGTGGCCGTAGGCGATAACCTTGGCTGTCCTTAACTCTCTTGAAGATAGCATGGAAGAAAGACTGGGGGAAAAAAGAGATTCAAGACTCCACCAAAACAAAAAAGCCTACAGCACCTGGTATTCCCAGGCGGTCTCCCATCCAGGTACTAACCAGGCCCGACCCTGCTTAGCCTCCGAGATCAGACGAGATCGGGCGCTTTCAAGGTGATGTGGCCGTAGGCGTAACCATGGCTGTCCTTAACTCTCTTGAAGATAGCATGGAAGAAAGACTGGGGGAAAAAAGAGATTCAAGACTCCACCAAAACAAAAAAGCCTACAGCACCTGGTATTCCCAGGCGGTCTCCCATCCAGGTACTAACCAGGCCCGACCCTGCTTAGCCTCCGAGATCAGACGAGATCGGGCGCTTTCAAGGTGATGTGGCCGTAGGCGGTAACCATGGCTGTCCTTAACTCTCTTGAAGATAGCATGGAAGAAAGACTGGGGGAAAAAAGAGATTCAAGACTCCACCAAAACAAAAAAGCCTACAGCACCTGGTATTCCCAGGCGGTCTCCCATCCAGGTACTAACCAGGCCCGACCCTGCTTAGCCTCCGAGATCAGACGAGATCGGGCGCTTTCAAGGTGATGTGGCCGTAGGCGATAACCATGGCTGTCCTTAACTCTCTTGAAGATAGCATGGAAGAAAGACTGGGGGAAAAAAGAGATTCAAGACTCCACCAAAACAAAAAAGCCTACAGCACCTGGTATTCCCAGGCGGTCTCCCATCCAGGTACTAACCAGGCCCGACCCTGCTTAGCCTCCGAGATCAGACGAGATCGGGCGCTTTCAAGGTGATGTGGCCGTAGGCGATAACCATGGCTGTCCTTAACTCTCTTGAAGATAGCATGGAAGAAAGACTGGGGGAAAAAAGAGATTCAAGACTCCACCAAAACAAAAAAGCCTACAGCACCTGGTATTCCCAGGCGGTCTCCCATCCAGGTACTAACCAGGCCCGACCCTGCTTAGCCTCCGAGATCAGACGAGATCGGGCGCTTTCAAGGTGATGTGGCCGTAGGCGATAACCATGGCTGTCCTTAACTCTCTTGAAGATAGCATGGAAGAAAGACTGGGGGAAAAAAGAGATTCAAGACTCCACCAAAACAAAAAAAGCCTACAGCACCTGGTATTCCCAGGCGGTCTCCCATCCAGGTACTAACCAGGCCCGACCCTGCTTAGCCTCCGAGATCAGACGAGATCGGGCGCTTTCAAGGCGATGTGGCCGTAGGCGATAACCATGGCTGTCCTTAACTCTCTTGAAGATAGCATGGAAGAAAGACTGGGGAAAAAAAGAGATTTAAGACTCCACCAAAACAAAAAAGCCTACAGCAACCTGGTATTCCAGGCGGTCTCCATCCAGGTACTAACCAGGCCCGACCCTGCTTAGCCTCCGAGATCAGACGAGATCGGGCGCTTTCAAGGTGATGAGGCCGAAGGCGATAACCCATGGCTGTCCTTAACTCTCTTGAAGATAGCATGGAAGAAAGACTGGGGGGAAAAAAGAGATTCAAGACTCCACCAAAACAAAAAAAGCCTACAGCACCTGGTATTCCCAGGCGGTCTCCCATCCAGGTACTAACCAGGCCCGACCCTGCTAGCCCTCCGAGATCAGACGAGATCGGGCGCTTTCAAGGTGATGTGGCCGTAGGCGATAACCATGGCTGTCCTTAACTCTCTTGAAGATAGCATGGAAGAAGACTGGGGGAAAAAAGAGATTCAAGACTCCACCAAAACAAAAAAGCCTACAGCACCTGGTATTCCCAGGCGGTCTCCCATCCAGGTACTAACCAGGCCCGTCCCTGCTTAGCCTCCGAGATCAGACGAGATCGGGCGCTTTCAAGGCGAAGTGGCCGTAGGCGATAACCTTGGCTGTCCTTAACTCTCTTGAAGATAGCATGGAAGAAAGACTGGGGAAAAAAGAGATTCAAGACTCCACCAAAACAAAAAAGCCTACAGCACCTGGTATTCCCAGGCGTTCTCCCATCCAGGTACTAACCAGGCCCGACCCTGCTTAGCCTCCGAGATCAGACGAGATCGGGCGCTTTCAAGGTGATGTGGCCGTAGGCGATAACCATGGCTGTCCTTAACTCTCTTGAAGATAGCATGGAAGAAAGACTGGGGGAAAAAAGAGATTCAAGACTCCACCAAAACAAAAAAGCCTACAGCACCTGGTATTCCCAGGCGGTCTCCCATCCAGGTACTAACCAGGCCCGACCCTGCTTAGCCTCCGAGATCAGACGAGATCGGGCGCTTTCAAGGTGATGTGGCCGTAGGCGATAACCATGGCTGTCCTTAACTCTCTTGAAGATAGCATGGAAGAAAGACTGGGGGAAAAAAGAGATTCAAGACTCCACCAAAACAAAAAAGCCTACAGCACCTGGTATTCCCAGGCGGTCTCCCATCCAGGTACTAACCAGGCCCGACCCTGCTTAGCCTCCGAGATCAGACGAGATCGGGCGCTTTCAAGGTGATGTGGCCGTAGGCGATAACCATGGCTGTCCTTAACTCTCTTGAAGATAGCATGGAAGAAAGACTGGGGGAAAAAAGAGATTCAAGACTCCACCAAAACAAAAAAGCCTACAGCACCTGGTATTCCCAGGCGGTCTCCCATCCAGGTACTAACCAGGCCCGACCCTGCTTAGCCTCCGAGATCAGACGAGATCGGGCGCTTTCAAGGTGATGTGGCCGTAGGCGATAACCATGGCTGTCCTTAACTCTCTTGAAGATAGCATGGAAGAAAGACTGGGGGAAAAAAGAGATTCAAGACTCCACCAAAACAAAAAAGCCTACAGCACCTGGTATTCCCAGGCGGTCTCCCATCCAGGTACTAACCAGGCCCGACCCTGCTTAGCCTCCGAGATCAGACGAGATCGGACGCTTTCAAGGTGATGTGGCCGTAGGCGATAACCATGGGTGTCCTTAACTCTCTTGAAGATAGCATGGAAGAAAGACTGGGGGAAAAAAGAGATTCAAGACTCCACCAAAACAAAAAAGCCTACAGCACCTGGTATTCCCAGGCGGTCTCCCATCCAGGTACTAACCAGGCCCGACCCTGCTTAGCCTCCGAGATCAGACGAGATCGGGCGCTTTCAAGGTGATGTGGCCGTAGGCGATAACCATGGCTGTCCTTAACTCTCTTGAAGATAGCATGGAAGAAAGACTGGGGGAAAAAAGAGATTCAAGACTCCACCAAAACAAAAAAGCCTACAGCACCTGGTATTCCCAGGCGGTCTCCCATCCAGGTACTAACCAGGCCCGACCCTGCTTAGCCTCCGAGATCAGACGAGATCGGGCGCTTTCAAGGTGATGTGGCCGTAGGCGATAACCATGGCTGTCCTTAACTCTCTTGAAGATAGCATGGAAGAAAGACTGGGGGAAAAAAGAGATTCAAGACTCCACCAAAACAAAAAAGCCTACAGCACCTGGTATTCCCAGGCGGTCTCCCATCCAGGTACTAACCAGGCCCGACCCTGCTTAGCCTCCGAGATCAGACGAGATCGGGCGCTTTCAAGGTGATGTGGCCGTAGGCGATAACCATGGCTGTCCTTAACTCTCTTGAAGATAGCATGGAAGAAAGACTGGGGGAAAAAAGAGATTCAAGACTCCACCAAAACAAAAAAGCCTACAGCACCTGGTATTCCCAGGCGGTCTCCCATCCAGGTACTAACCAGGCCCGACCCTGCTTAGCCTCCGAGATCAGACGAGATCGGGCGCTTTCAAGGTGATGTGGCCGTAGGCGATAACCATGGCTGTCCTTAACTCTCTTGAAGATAGCATGGAAGAAAGACTGGGGGAAAAAAGAGATTCAAGACTCCACCAAAACAAAAAAGCCTACAGCACCTGGTATTCCCAGGCGGTCTCCCATCCAGGTACTAACCAGGCCCGACCCTGCTTAGCCTCCGAGATCAGACGAGATCGGGCGCTTTCAAGGTGATGTGGCCGTAGGCGATAACCATGGCTGTCCTTAACTCTCTTGAAGATAGCATGGAAGAAAGACTGGGGGAAAAAAGAGATTCAAGACTCCACCAAAACAAAAAAGCCTACAGCACCTGGTATTCCCAGGCGGTCTCCCATCCAGGTACTAACCAGGCCCGACCCTGCTTAGCCTCCGAGATCAGACGAGATCGGGCGCTTTCAAGGTGATGTGGCCGTAGGCGATAACCATGGCTGTCCTTAACTCTCTTGAAGATAGCATGGAAGAAAGACTGGGGGAAAAAAGAGATTCAAGACTCCACCAAAACAAAAAAGCCTACAGCACCTGGTATTCCCAGGCGGTCTCCCATCCAGGTACTAACCAGGCCCGACCCTGCTTAGCCTCCGAGATCAGACGAGATCGGGCGCTTTCAAGGTGATGTGGCCGTAGGCGATAACCATGGCTGTCCTTAACTCTCTTGAAGATAGCATGGAAGAAAGACTGGGGGAAAAAAGAGATTCAAGACTCCACCAAAACAAAAAAGCCTACAGCACCTGGTATTCCCAGGCGGTCTCCCATCCAGGTACTAACCAGGCCCGACCCTGCTTAGCCTCCGAGATCAGACGAGATCGGGCGCTTTCAAGGTGATGTGGCCGTAGGCGATAACCATGGCTGTCCTTAACTCTCTTGAAGATAGCATGGAAGAAAGACTGGGGGAAAAAAGAGATTCAAGACTCCACCAAAACAAAAAAGCCTACAGCACCTGGTATTCCCAGGCGGTCTCCCATCCAGGTACTAACCAGGCCCGACCCTGCTTAGCCTCCGAGATCAGACGAGATCGGGCGCTTTCAAGGTGATGTGGCCGTAGGCGATAACCATGGCTGTCCTTAACTCTCTTGAAGATAGCATGGAAGAAAGACTGGGGGAAAAAAGAGATTCAAGACTCCACCAAAACAAAAAAGCCTACAGCACCTGGTATTCCCAGGCGGTCTCCCATCCAGGTACTAACCAGGCCCGACCCTGCTTAGCCTCCGAGATCAGACGAGATCGGGCGCTTTCAAGGTGATGTGGCCGTAGGCGATAACCATGGCTGTCCTTAACTCTCTTGAAGATAGCATGGAAGAAAGACTGGGGGAAAAAAGAGATTCAAGACTCCACCAAAACAAAAAAGCCTACAGCACCTGGTATTCCCAGGCGGTCTCCCATCCAGGTACTAACCAGGCCCGACCCTGCTTAGCCTCCGAGATCAGACGAGATCGGGCGCTTTCAAGGTGATGTGGCCGTAGGCGATAACCATGGCTGTCCTTAACTCTCTTGAAGATAGCATGGAAGAAAGACTGGGGGAAAAAAAGATTCAAGACTCCACCAAAACAAAAAAGCCTACAGCACCTGGTATTCCCAGGCGGTCTCCCATCCAGGTACTAACCAGGCCCGACCCTGCTTAGCCTCCGAGATCAGACGAGATCGGGCGCTTTCAAGGTGATGTGGCCGTAGGCGATAACCATGGCTGTCCTTAACTCTCTTGAAGATAGCATGGAAGAAAGACTGGGGGAAAAAAGAGATTCAAGACTCCACCAAAACAAAAAAGCCTACAGCACCTGGTATTCCCAGGCGGTCTCCCATCCAGGTACTAACCAGGCCCGACCCTGCTTAGCCTCCGAGATCAGACGAGATCGGGCGCTTTCAAGGTGATGTGGCCGTAGGCGATAACCATGGCTGTCCTTAACTCTCTTGAAGATAGCATGGAAGAAAGACTGGGGGAAAAAAGAGATTCAAGACTCCACCAAAACAAAAAAGCCTACAGCACCTGGTATTCCCAGGCGGTCTCCCATCCAGGCACTAACCAGGCCCGACCCTGCTTAGCCTCCGAGATCAGACGAGATCGGGCGCTTTCAAGGTGATGTGGCCGTAGGCGATAACCATGGCTGTCCTTAACTCTCTTGAAGATAGCATGGAAGAAAGACTGGGGGAAAAAAGAGATTCAAGACTCCACCAAAACAAAAAAGCCTACAGCACCTGGTATTCCCAGGCGGTCTCCCATCCAGGTACTAACCAGGCCCGACCCTGCTTAGCCTCCGAGATCAGACGAGATCGGGCGCTTTCAAGGTGATGTGGCCGTAGGCGATAACCATGGCTGTCCTTAACTCTCTTGAAGATAGCATGGAAGAAAGACTGGGGGAAAAAAGAGATTCAAGACTCCACCAAAACAAAAAAGCCTACAGCACCTGGTATTCCCAGGCGGTCTCCCATCCAGGTACTAACCAGGCCCGACCCTGCTTAGCCTCCGAGATCAGACGAGATCGGGCGCTTTCAAGGTGATGTGGCCGTAGGCGATAACCATGGCTGTCCTTAACTCTCTTGAAGATAGCATGGAAGAAAGACTGGGGGAAAAAAGAGATTCAAGACTCCACCAAAACAAAAAAGCCTACAGCACCTGGTATTCCCAGGCGGTCTCCCATCCAGGTACTAACCAGGCCCGACCCTGCTTAGCCTCCGAGATCAGACGAGATCGGGCGCTTTCAAGGTGATGTGGCCGTAGGCGATAACCATGGCTGTCCTTAACTCTCTTGAAGATAGCATGGAAGAAAGACTGGGGGAAAAAAGAGATTCAAGACTCCACCAAAACAAAAAAGCCTACAGCACCTGGTATTCCCAGGCGGTCTCCCATCCAGGTACTAACCAGGCCCGACCCTGCTTAGCCTCCGAGATCAGACGAGATCGGGCGCTTTCAAGGTGATGTGGCCGTAGGCGATAACCATGGCTGTCCTTAACTCTCTTGAAGATAGCATGGAAGAAAGACTGGGGGAAAAAAGAGATTCAAGACTCCACCAAAACAAAAAAGCCTACAGCACCTGGTATTCCCAGGCGGTCTCCCATCCAGGTACTAACCAGGCCCGACCCTGCTTAGCCTCCGAGATCAGACGAGATCGGGCGCTTTCAAGGTGATGTGGCCGTAGGCGATAACCATGGCTGTCCTTAACTCTCTTGAAGATAGCATGGAAGAAAGACTGGGGGAAAAAAGAGATTCAAGACTCCACCAAAACAAAAAAGCCTACAGCACCTGGTATTCCCAGGCGGTCTCCCATCCAGGTACTAACCAGGCCCGACCCTGCTTAGCCTCCGAGATCAGACGAGATCGGGCGCTTTCAAGGTGATGTGGCCGTAGGCGATAACCATGGCTGTCCTTAACTCTCTTGAAGATAGCATGGAAGAAAGACTGGGGGAAAAAAGAGATTCAAGACTCCACCAAAACAAAAAAGCCTACAGCACCTGGTATTCCCAGGCGGTCTCCCATCCAGGTACTAACCAGGCCCGACCCTGCTTAGCCTCCGAGATCAGACGAGATCGGGCGCTTTCAAGGTGATGTGGCCGTAGGCGATAACCATGGCTGTCCTTAACTCTCTTGAAGATAGCATGGAAGAAAGACTGGGGGAAAAAAGAGATTCAAGACTCCACCAAAACAAAAAAGCCTACAGCACCTGGTATTCCCAGGCGGTCTCCCATCCAGGTACTAACCAGGCCCGACCCTGCTTAGCCTCCGAGATCAGACGAGATCGGGCGCTTTCAAGGTGATGTGGCCGTAGGCGATAACCATGGCTGTCCTTAACTCTCTTGAAGATAGCATGGAAGAAAGACTGGGGGAAAAAAGAGATTCAAGACTCCACCAAAACAAAAAAGCCTACAGCACCTGGTATTCCCAGGCGGTCTCCCATCCAGGTACTAACCAGGCCCGACCCTGCTTAGCCTCCGAGATCAGACGAGATCGGGCGCTTTCAAGGTGATGTGGCCGTAGGCGATAACCATGGCTGTCCTTAACTCTCTTGAAGATAGCATGGAAGAAAGACTGGGGGAAAAAAGAGATTCAAGACTCCACCAAAACAAAAAAGCCTACAGCACCTGGTATTCCCAGGCGGTCTCCCATCCAGGTACTAACCAGGCCCGACCCTGCTTAGCCTCCGAGATCAGACGAGATCGGGCGCTTTCAAGGTGATGTGGCCGTAGGCGATAACCATGGCTGTCCTTAACTCTCTTGAAGATAGCATGGAAGAAAGACTGGGGGAAAAAAGAGATTCAAGACTCCACCAAAACAAAAAAGCCTACAGCACCTGGTATTCCCAGGCGGTCTCCCATCCAGGTACTAACCAGGCCCGACCCTGCTTAGCCTCCGAGATCAGACGAGATCGGGCGCTTTCAAGGTGATGTGGCCGTAGGCGATAACCATGGCTGTCCTTAACTCTCTTGAAGATAGCATGGAAGAAAGACTGGGGGAAAAAGAGATTCAAGACTCCACCAAAACAAAAAAGCCTACAGCACCTGGTATTCCCAGGCGGTCTCCCATCCAGGTACTAACCAGGCCCGACCCTGCTTAGCCTCCGAGATCAGACGAGATCGGGCGCTTTCAAGGTGATGTGGCCGTAGGCGATAACCATGGCTGTCCTTAACTCTCTTGAAGATAGCATGGAAGAAAGACTGGGGGAAAAAAGAGATTCAAGACTCCACCAAAACAAAAAAGCCTACAGCACCTGGTATTCCCAGGCGGTCTCCCATCCAGGTACTAACCAGGCCCGACCCTGCTTAGCCTCCGAGATCAGACGAGATCGGGCGCTTTCAAGGTGATGTGGCCGTAGGCGATAACCATGGCTGTCCTTAACTCTCTTGAAGATAGCATGGAAGAAAGACTGGGGGAAAAAAGAGATTCAAGACTCCACCAAAACAAAAAAGCCTACAGCACCTGGTATTCCCAGGCGGTCTCCCATCCAGGTACTAACCAGGCCCGACCCTGCTTAGCCTCCGAGATCAGACGAGATCGGGCGCTTTCAAGGTGATGTGGCCGTAGGCGATAACCATGGCTGTCCTTAACTCTCTTGAAGATAGCATGGAAGAAAGACTG
Organism: Rana temporaria; assembly: GCF_905171775.1. Taxonomy (NCBI): domain Eukaryota; kingdom Metazoa; phylum Chordata; class Amphibia; order Anura; family Ranidae; genus Rana; species Rana temporaria. The sequence continues at coordinate 154,872,750 of NC_053496.1, read as the reverse complement.
GGGGAAAAAAGAGATTCAAGACTCCACCAAAACAAAAAAGCCTACAGCACCTGGTATTCCCAGGCGGTCTCCCATCCAGGTACTAACCAGGCCCGACCCTGCTTAGCCTCCGAGATCAGACGAGATCGGGCGCTTTCAAGGTGATGTGGCCGTAGGCGATAACCATGGCTGTCCTTAACTCTCTTGAAGATAGCATGGAAGAAAGACTGGGGGAAAAAAGAGATTCAAGACTCCACCAAAACAAAAAAGCCTACAGCACCTGGTATTCCCAGGCGGTCTCCCATCCAGGTACTAACCAGGCCCGACCCTGCTTAGCCTCCGAGATCAGACGAGATCGGGCGCTTTCAAGGTGATGTGGCCGTAGGCGATAACCATGGCTGTCCTTAACTCTCTTGAAGATAGCATGGAAGAAAGACTGGGGGAAAAAAGAGATTCAAGACTCCACCAAAACAAAAAAGCCTACAGCACCTGGTATTCCCAGGCGGTCTCCCATCCAGGTACTAACCAGGCCCGACCCTGCTTAGCCTCCGAGATCAGACGAGATCGGGCGCTTTCAAGGTGATGTGGCCGTAGGCGATAACCATGGCTGTCCTTAACTCTCTTGAAGATAGCATGGAAGAAAGACTGGGGGAAAAAAGAGATTCAAGACTCCACCAAAACAAAAAAGCCTACAGCACCTGGTATTCCCAGGCGGTCTCCCATCCAGGTACTAACCAGGCCCGACCCTGCTTAGCCTCCGAGATCAGACGAGATCGGGCGCTTTCAAGGTGATGTGGCCGTAGGCGATAACCATGGCTGTCCTTAACTCTCTTGAAGATAGCATGGAAGAAAGACTGGGGGAAAAAAGAGATTCAAGACTCCACCAAAACAAAAAAGCCTACAGCACCTGGTATTCCCAGGCGGTCTCCCATCCAGGTACTAACCAGGCCCGACCCTGCTTAGCCTCCGAGATCAGACGAGATCGGGCGCTTTCAAGGTGATGTGGCCGTAGGCGATAACCATGGCTGTCCTTAACTCTCTTGAAGATAGCATGGAAGAAAGACTGGGGGAAAAAAGAGATTCAAGACTCCACCAAAACAAAAAAGCCTACAGCACCTGGTATTCCCAGGCGGTCTCCCATCCAGGTACTAACCAGGCCCGACCCTGCTTAGCCTCCGAGATCAGACGAGATCGGGCGCTTTCAAGGTGATGTGGCCGTAGGCGATAACCATGGCTGTCCTTAACTCTCTTGAAGATAGCATGGAAGAAAGACTGGGGGAAAAAAGAGATTCAAGACTCCACCAAAACAAAAAAGCCTACAGCACCTGGTATTCCCAGGCGGTCTCCCATCCAGGTACTAACCAGGCCCGACCCTGCTTAGCCTCCGAGATCAGACGAGATCGGGCGCTTTCAAGGTGATGTGGCCGTAGGCGATAACCATGGCTGTCCTTAACTCTCTTGAAGATAGCATGGAAGAAAGACTGGGGGAAAAAAGAGATTCAAGACTCCACCAAAACAAAAAAGCCTACAGCACCTGGTATTCCCAGGCGGTCTCCCATCCAGGTACTAACCAGGCCCGACCCTGCTTAGCCTCCGAGATCAGACGAGATCGGGCGCTTTCAAGGTGATGTGGCCGTAGGCGATAACCATGGCTGTCCTTAACTCTCTTGAAGATAGCATGGAAGAAAGACTGGGGGAAAAAAGAGATTCAAGACTCCACCAAAACAAAAAAGCCTACAGCACCTGGTATTCCCAGGCGGTCTCCCATCCAGGTACTAACCAGGCCCGACCCTGCTTAGCCTCCGAGATCAGACGAGATCGGGCGCTTTCAAGGTGATGTGGCCGTAGGCGATAACCATGGCTGTCCTTAACTCTCTTGAAGATAGCATGGAAGAAAGACTGGGGGAAAAAAGAGATTCAAGACTCCACCAAAACAAAAAAGCCTACAGCACCTGGTATTCCCAGGCGGTCTCCCATCCAGGTACTAACCAGGCCCGACCCTGCTTAGCCTCCGAGATCAGACGAGATCGGGCGCTTTCAAGGTGATGTGGCCGTAGGCGATAACCATGGCTGTCCTTAACTCTCTTGAAGATAGCATGGAAGAAAGACTGGGGGAAAAAAGAGATTCAAGACTCCACCAAAACAAAAAAGCCTACAGCACCTGGTATTCCCAGGCGGTCTCCCATCCAGGTACTAACCAGGCCCGACCCTGCTTAGCCTCCGAGATCAGACGAGATCGGGCGCTTTCAAGGTGATGTGGCCGTAGGCGATAACCATGGCTGTCCTTAACTCTCTTGAAGATAGCATGGAAGAAAGACTGGGGGAAAAAAGAGATTCAAGACTCCACCAAAACAAAAAAGCCTACAGC